>NC_056737.1:1011212782-1011347782 GCF_019279795.1 Protopterus annectens
TATATATATATATATATATATATATATATATATATATATATGTGTAATATGAATTAAATTCTACAACTCACATGCCTATAATGGAACTTTGGCCTGCTTGTCTTCTTTCTATTGCCAGCCTTATGGTACCTGATATCTTTAGGCGGTGTATCATTTGCCTGATGCTAATAGATAATGAACTTTTACTTAGTGCAAGACATGCATTTTGTGAAAAGATATTAGGTATAACAAAAAGGAAGCCTCATTAATATAAAAACACAGACTGAGACCAAAGAACGCACTTCTAGAACTGTACTCCAATCCACATTAAAATGATTTTGCTGAGACTGTAAAATCTCCTTGTAGAAACCTCCTACAGCCATAAAGTTTAGGCCTCAGTGAAAATCGAATGCAGCATCACCTTATGCACACTTTCAACAAAGATTTAAATCATCTCAGATCTATACACTATTCTACAAATAAAAACAGTTTTATTAATTGGTAACTCTGCACTTAGACATTCATTCTTCTGTGACTAAGCTGGAAATAGACAAAGCGGTGGTGAGTTGTTTACAGGTACCAGGATCTTTAGTATTTCTAGGGCTCTTAAGTTGTTTTCACCTAACTAATATGACTACAACAAGTTGGTAGTGGTGGCTCATCTGGGGATGAAAGAATTGGAACACAAAACCCTGAGGTATATGTAGAAGAACATGCCCAAACTCCCCATGCATGTCACAAATGCAGCCAGAACTCTGGTCCTGAGCATAATCCTTCTTTCACCATTAATGATGCTTAGGTACAAAGAAAGATGATTGGCTTAAGCAATTGGTTAAATAGTTGATATCATACCAGGGTGATCCAGTATGTGTCTGCACTGGACAAGATGTTTGATAGTCCTACATGCATAGCTAAGGATTACCTACCCCATTCCAAGGTTTCTGCATAGTGACTAAACCCTTTGTTGACCCCACTAATGGATATCTCAGTGATATTACCATATTAAATCCAGGACAAGATCACAATAAGTTGGCTCTGCTCAAAGCCAGAAGTCTCAACTTTAAGGGTGTCCTGTATTTGAAACACATTCATGGCTGTGTACCTGCTGAGACCTGGTTTAAATGTTCAAAAGGCACTCACTCCATACTCAGGATTTGCACCAACAATGCCTTCTGACTCAGTGGCAACTGTCATAGCATCTCCTATAACTTCTAGTCAGATTCCTGGAGACCCAGCAGTGGAAATTATGTATCCTAAAGATTACATTAAACAAGATCAACTAGCAAGTTATAGCCTCTTGCAGAGCATGTTGAATACCCCCAAAAATCAAATAAGGTTCTTAAATGTACTGAATGAACTCACTATAACCAAATTACATTATTTTGAGACACTTTAAGTACTCATCAGTAAAGACGCAGCATGTAGTACACCTCAAATATGCCCAAATTGTTGATGGATTTAATTTAAAAAACTGTCTGCATGAGATTAACAAACTCACTAGACAAGATAACATAATAGACCTTGTCCTTATGAATAACGCTTCCTCATATACTACTCCACTGCTATCAACTTCAGTGGTTAAGTTGGATCATAAACTGGAAAACTTAATCACTAAATCTCTTGATACCAATATCTTGAAATTCAGTGATTTCAAACATAATAATCTCATCAAATTCTTTGACAAAGTTTCAAAATTCAAATATTGCATCTTCTGCCTAGATGTTGCCACAGCAGGTAGCTTCACAAAGGAGTTATATGCCCACTTAGATAAATGTGTGGAATTGAAAGTCCCAACTATATCTAAATACAATGAGAATTTTAAACATAAACCATCCTGGGGGCCCACCATCATGAATAAAGTATACTATAAAAAAAACAAAAGTGCTATTTAAAGTATATAGCAGATCAAAAGACTCCCAAATCAAGGATAGCTTTAACAAAATTGACTAAAACACTGATGACAAATCTTTAATCAGGGTTGTTTTCTAGGAGCCAAATTGTAACCATAGCCTAATCTGTTAAGTAAACAGCTTAATGGGTTAAGGGCAAAACAAAACAGCTGTGGTGACATAGAATCACTTTGGAATATCCCCCTTTGAATTTGTATCCCTAGGATAATAATTTGTCCTTTGTCATGAGTTTATTGCAAAGTTGTTTGTCACTGTTTCATGGTCAGTGTAATGCAGTTGATCAATGTAGGGTGTATCTTATACAGCTGCACGCACTCTTTTATCAATGAATACGGGATGCTGTCAAATGCTTTTTTGTAGTCTATCCATGCCTTACTTAGATTTTTACCTTTTTTGCAATTCATTATTATGGTTTTATTGAGCAACAAATGACCATTTTTTCCATATGACTTTCTTTTCTTACTGCTTTATTCTACTGCCCTGAATGAGTTTTCTTTCTTAAGTGATTGCACATTCTGTCTGCATCAATTCCATTATATAGTTTCTACATCCTCAGAAGGCAAATTATTGGTCTATAGCTTTTAGGATGGCTTGCAGGTTCATTCTTAAGGAGGAGCATCATTTTCCTGTTGTTAACAAGGTCGGTGTCTATTTAGGATGCATATATACGTAGTTGTTACTCAGGGCTAAATCTTTGTGTAAAGATGTAAATACTTTTAGCCAAAAATTAAGTACATGACTGGGCCTGGAGTTTTCCATTTAGGAGCTTTTTTTTTTAATTTGATTCAATTTCTCTTGCCGTTACTTAATTCAGTTTCATATCCTCTATATTAAAACTCCTTAGTGTTTCTTTTAATATTTCTATTCATTCAGTATATTTATGTTCCACAAAGTATTCATAAATATTTCTCCAAAAATGTGTCTATTTCTTCTTTTTTGGTTGTGTTTTTATTCCTTTTGATTTGTTTTGTTTTTTTTGGGGGGGGGGGGTCATCAATGATTGGCTTATTTTGTACTTTTCCTTTATATTTATCGGTATATCTTCTAAGTTTTCCTGCCTGTGCTTATATTTTTAGTTTATTATTTGCAATAGTGTATGATAGATCTTGGTCTGTTCTGACAGCATGTATTGCTTTTACCAGACCTATCTTTCTAAGTATGTCTGATGATCTGTTCCCATTTCTATATTGTTTGTAACGGTGATACTTCTTGTCTTAATTGCTTTATGGTTCTCTCTGTTCAATGCGGCATTTGATTTCATCCCTTCCCTTATTACTCTGTGTTTTTGTGGTAAAACTTTATCTGTTATTAATTTATCTGCACAGTAATATATCCTATTTACGTCTGTTATATCACCAGAATTTACCTTATTAGTCCTAATCGCTGGGTCCATCTTTTACTAAACGTCTAACATTTCGGGTCTTACTTACTTTCTTTAATCAGTCTTACTATGTCTATCCATCTCTAGTAAATCAACCACCTCTTGCCTTTGTTCATTTTTTGTTTGCTCCTCACTTCCCATCGATATTCTGCAGAGTTCTAGAACATCTTCCTGTGACATATATTCTTTAGATGCATCCTGCTTTATCTGTTGCTCCCTCATATGGGAACTCATTGGCCCATCACTCCATGATACTGCCTGTGTCAGAGATGCACCTGCTTCTTGCTCCACCCCTTGCTGTCCAGCTTCAACTGAACATTTGGAATGGTCTCCTACAGAAGTCTCCAGAGCGTCACCATGAAGCAAGTCATCAGATGCCTGCCACTCCACCTGTTTCTCCTTAATCTGAGAACTCATTGTTCCATCTTGCTGCAACATTGCCGTTGCTGCATTTTCTATAATAAACCCTTTATTTTACAGACCAGGTTGTCAAATCAAGTAGTTATCATTGTTAAATAAATCCACTACCGATTACTGAAACCAGTTTAAGGGAGAGAGTTTATATTAAATGACTATTTTATTGGCAGAATAATGTGAATTATGCATGATTGTAGTGTAAGATGTAAAGCTTTCAAAATATTTATATGTGAAAAAATGTGGCAACATCACAGTAATAAATCAAAAAAGGAAAAAAAAAAAAAAAAATATATATATATATATATATATATATATATATATATATATATATATATATATATCGTTATGTGTTACCAGCATTAAAATATATTTTTGTATGCTACTTTTGCAACATCAGTACACAGTTTAGCCCATTACCAGCTATTTGTCTTTGGCAGAATTAGGTAAAATGAAAAGTTACTAATAATAGGTAAAGGAAATATAGTGGTGGTTTTAGACAAAACGTATGATGGGAAAATGGTCATGGGTCATTTATTGGATACTGATGTTTACGATGAAGTGCCTTATAATTCAGCGTTTGTGTTTCATTCAGTTATTGGTATTACTTCATGGAGATAAGAAAACAAAATACTATTTCAGTTAAATAATTTGATTATTAATGACCCTAGAACTCCAACTTATGCTATTTGGATTGATCAGAGAAATGGAACCCCATCATCTCAGCAAATTAATTCTGATTTTGACTCATTCATCAAAAGAATAAGTAACCTTAGTGACTTCGCTAAGCAAAAGCATACACTGTATGCCTGATAATAATGTTTTTTGTTGTCATTTCTGAACCTGAATGAGAACATGAATGCTAAATTTGGATTAGATACCAAATTCAGGTTCACCACACACATTAGAGTCCTATGCAGTCAAAATCACTGTCTTAAAATCAAGAACTCAAGTACCTTGAACCTTGGCTAGACTGTTGCTCACACTCAAGCTTAAACTCGAATATGAGTTCAGGCAAGCAGCCGTGGACAGGGAGCACTGCTTGTGTTCAAACTTGCTCTGAGTTTGAGCAAGCAGCTTTGGGGTAGAGGTAGGAGCGGGATAAAATTAGGGAGCAGAGAGATTTTAGGGACAGAGAGCAGGAAGGTTGCTTTAGGGTTAAGGAACAGGAAAGGAGTTTTAGGTTTAGGGAGTGAATAAGAAATTTAGGTTTAGGGAGGGGGTTCAAGATTAAAGTTTAGGGAATGGAGGGAGAGTTTTAGGGTTCAGGAAGGAGTGAAGAATTTAACTTTAAGGTAGGAGATGGAATTTTCAGTTTAGGGGCAATCAAGGATTTTAGGGATAGGAAGTGATATTGGGGGTTTAGAGTAAAGGACTAAGGAGCACTGGGTTGGGAACTAGGTGTGAGTTTTAGGTTTAAGGTTTAGGTTCTGATAGGGATATGTAGTTTATAGGATTGGGTGTTGGGAAGGCTATGGAGAAATGAGAGATCAGGCTAGTATGAGTTATAGCACTTGCTTATTCATATAACTGCCAGAAAGCATGTGTACCATAAGCATTAGCACATGAACTGAGCTGATTTTCCAGCACTTATTGTGATTTAAAAGCTTGTTTTTTTTTCACATATTGTACTTATTTGACTGCCTGCACTTTTAAAAAGTTGTTTTTGTTTAAATAAATTGTTTAACTGTTGTAGGCTACACACTAAAGTGCGATAGCCTTTTCTGATCACTTGTAGTCGTTTAAAGCTGTTTTAAGTGTACTTCTTACTGTTTTTGCCTTATATTTTCAAAAAATAAATAAATAAAGTTCTTGTTTCCCGCCTTTCTAAGCTAGTATAGTCCAGTTTTCAGGCTAATGCTGAATTCAGGGCTGTGTTACAAGTTTCTGACTTGCCCATACCTTACTTGGATAGAGGGAAGTTTCTCTGTTCACCTCTGAGAGCGGGGAACTTTGAGCAGCCATCTGTCCCTGGAGGAGTGGTTCCAGCCCAGAAGTTAGTAGTTTAAAAAATGCATTGCATGGTTTTGTGTGCCGGGCAGCACCGGTTAGCTAGGGTTAAAGTATTCCTGGCTCCACTAAGTCTCCTTCAGTTTTTCACTTGAAACTAGTCTAACTCTCAACCTAAGCACTCAAAGAGCATCCTACAGTCCAGCACTTGCTCAGACCTAATAGCAAGCACTAATATACCCCAACACTTGACTGCCCAGCAGGGCAAGGCTCTTTATCCACCCCTCACCAACCAAGCGACTAAGCAGCTCACCCTACTATTCAGGCATGACCAAAGGGCAACTTCAGGTGTACTCTCCAGTCCAGCTGGTGAATCTGGGTATCCTGAGGCAATGTTACAACTGCCTCATGTAGACAGACAACCCTTTCCTCCTACCACAAAATACTAACATATGTGAGAGATGCAATTATACAGCCAAACTGGAGGCTAAGCTGTCTCCTCCCAAGACTGGAACAGACAGTCATGAGGAGAAGGTTAACACTTGCACCACACCGCAAGCCTCACATAGACCTACTAAACCAGCACTAGCAAAATATACACATAAATACACAAAATCATACTTGGAGGCTCTGAATAAAAACCTGCAAAAGCATCAGAGAGCTCCAAAGCAGACACCCACAAAACCTGCACCTCCCGTCACAAACCAGACAACACATAAAACACAAAATCAATGTGCCGCACAATCACAGCCCTAACATGACATACCTAACACACTAGTAATAGGTGACTCAATAGTCAGGCACACTGATGCCCCACTCACTAGGCTGGACAAGGAGAAGGTTACTCTTAGCTTCCTGTCGGGAGCCAGAATCTGCCACATAACACAAGCACTCAGGTCACTCCAGAACAAGTACAAATATGACTCTGTCATTGTTCATGTTGGTGTGAATGACCTGAGCCGTACCTCCCTGGACTACATGAAAAGAGACATGGAAGAGCTCTCCGATCATGGAGCCCAGGCGGGTATGACCCTGACCCTGAGTAGCATCCTACCCTCACCAAGAATGATACCTCAGTATAAAGAAAAAATGATCAATTTCAACAATTGGCTAAGCTTCTGGTGTCATTCAAAGGGGATCCAGTGTCTGTCAGCCTGGGAAGACATGCTCGACAAGCCGCGTTGCTTCACAAGAGATGGCTTGCACCTGTCACCCCTTGGCTTTCGAATACTGGCCAAGGCTCTTGCTGCCCCCATAGTGTCTCTTTTAGGTAAGGCTCAAAATTCAAACCAACCTTCATAAACAACACAAGTAAAAAACTGAGGGTTATGCTACTCAACGCCAGGAATTTAAATCTCAAAACGCATGCGCTCGAAGCACTCCTAAGTATGGAGAACGTCGACATCTGTGCACTAACTGAAACCTGGTTCAAGGCTCCAGAGAGCACTCCAGCACTACTGGGCTACAACTCATACCACACATTTCGGCCACAGAACATGGACCAAAACACAAAAGGAGGGAGTGTATCCATATTCATCAAGGATACCCACACCTCCAGATTAGTGGTGCAGCATGATACCTCTGAGATCATCCATGTGCAACTAACATCGAGCAAATCTGCAATACAAATTGTTGCCTGCTACAGATCACCCTCCATGACCCAGGACCACCACTCCGCCTTTCTGGAGACACTGGAAAACAGGCCCTACCAAACACCTTGATCTTGGGAGACTTCAATTACCCTACCATTAACTGGGAAAAATACTTGAGTATAAACTCCCAGGCTCAGCGCTTCCTGGAATTTATCAAATCAAATACCCTGGATCAGCTGGTAAACTCCCTTACCAGAGGCCACAACATATTGGACCTGGTCATCACCTCATGGGTGACAGGTGCTCCGTACCGGAGGTCAACCAGTCACTGGTTAGATTAGACCATAAACTAATCACCCTGCATGTCCACACCCCACCACCACCCCCAACCAAGGAAACCACAGTGAAAAACTTTTCTAAAGCAAACCTCACCTTACTTAAGTCAGAGGTGGCAAGTTTCACAGCCCCCATGCTAAAGGATAACACTGCCCAAGATGCAGAATCCTTTACAATTGCACTCTATGAGCACCTACAAGGATGCATGGATCATGCCATCCCTAGCAAAACTAAGACTCACTCCCATAAGAGAAGGAAACCAGTCTGGTGGACCCCTGCCATAAACAGGTTATACAACAAAAGGAGGAAACTAGTTCAGAAAAAAAGCAAATCTCAAGAAGGAAAGACATCCCTGATCAGTATCAGTAAGAAACTAAGGTCCCTCATAAAATCATCCAAGGCTAACTTTGAAAGAAAAATAGCCAAGGACTCGAAAGATAATCACAAAGCCTTTTTTAGCTATGTCAAAAATCTAAGTGGCAACTCGCAGATATGCTCTGAGATAGTGCAAAATAGCACAAAATATACTGAACCTACTGCTGTTGCCAACATCCTGGCAGATAGTTTCAGTGCAAACTTCACCTCCCTCTCACCTTCAAAAGGGCCCACAACAATACCGGAAAAGTGTAGTGTCCTGGAAATCACAGAAGCACAGGTGAAACAGCCCTTTCAAAAGCCAAAAACACAGCATCAATGGGGCCAGATTGTGTCCCAAGCTGCGTCTTGCCCGAACTACAGAACGAACTAACTCCCCACCTAAACACGCTGTTCAACCTCAGCCTCTCTGCAGGCTATGTGCCCATAGAATGCCGCACAGCAATGGTTATTCCACTCCACAAAAGAGGAGCCACAACTGACCCTGGTAACTATCACCCCATAAGCCTGACTGGCCTGGTCTGCAAGGCTATGGAATGCATCATCATGGAACTCCTTAACAAAGACATTGGGAACCTCCAAACACTTGACCTGACCCAGTTCGGCTTTGTTAAGGGCAGATCATGCCTACTAAACCTGGTTGACTTCTTCGAGACAGTTACCAAGGCCATAGACGAGGGGAAAGGTGGTTCACACAGCCTACCTTGATCTCGCCAAGGCATTCAATACCATTCCTCACTCGGGTATTATAGAAAAACTCACCAGCCTGAACACAAACCCCTACATCACAAGATGGGTTACCAACTGGCTTACAGACAGAACTCACTGTAAAAATAGCGGGCTCCAGGTCTGAATCTAAACCAGTCACAAGTGGTATCCCACAAGGCTCAGTTCTGGGACCCCTACTGTTCGGCATATATTTCTCAGAAGTACAGGCAAACACAGGAGGACTATGGCTAACTAAGTTCGCCGATGAATGCAAACTGGGAGCCATAATTGACTTTCCGGCTGACACAGACATCCTCCAAAAAGGCCTTACTGAAACAGACACCTGGTGTCAAAGTCATGGCCTCAAGCTAAATGCCAAAAAATGCATAGTCATCCCGTTTGGGAAAAACAAAACACCCACGAATTACCACATATGCGGCAGCCCCCTTAATACAGAAGATGTAATAAAAGATCTGGGGACCCAGGTAGATAGTAATCTCTCCTTTGACAATCATATTGCCAAAGTAGTTAGGAAATCCTTCTATGTGGCCCATCTAATTACTAAGGGGTTCGCATCTAGAAATAAAGAGGTTATAGTGCCCCTCTACTCGTCACTCATCAGACCCATCATAGAGTACAATGCCCCATTTGGGATGTACCTCACAAGACACTTCCAACAGCTTGAAAGACCACAAAAGCACCTCACCAAGAGGATTACTGGCCTCAAACATATGTCCTATGCAGCCCAACTGAAAAAACTCCGGCTTTACTCAGTGGCATATCACTTACTCAGAGGTGATCTCTGCCTGACTTACAAAGCCGTGTCCAACTCAGAATTGATGGACATGCTCCACCTAAAGAAATCCAAATCACTGTGAGCTACACGCTCTAGTGAGCTAAACCTCGCCACAACAATAAATAGAACATGCTGGAGGGATAGATTCCTGTCAAAGAGACTCCCCATGCTTTGGAACAAAAGTCCTAACTACATTAAGCAGAGCCCCTCACTAACACTCTTTAAGAGAAGCCTTGATGAGTGCATGGGTAACAGAAAGTACACCCCTGGGATCACTTCATTGGCTCTGTTTGACAGAGGCTCAGTTAATTAATCAATGGAGCGGCGAAAGCCGACACACTCTGGCTAGGCTTATAAATGCCCTCAGGCAGATAGCCTAGTACCTACCTATGAACCTATGAACACCGGTAGTAGATTTATTGAATTCTTTTGCTCTAATATTATGTACAGTTTTTTTGCTGTGTAAATACAAAATTTTATTTTCAACCAACTATTTTTTCATATTATTGATGTATTTTTGTTAGAGTTGTTAAATTCTGCTATGAGAAATAATTTCTTTCAGTGTTATACTGACTTTTATTTGATCTCAGAACTATAGCATTGCAGGATTTATGACTCCCCAGTCACGCAAGCCTTAGCATTCCCTAGTTTGACTAACATGTCCTCCTTCGTTTTTGTTTGTTGTTTTTTTGTTAGGACACTAGTATTCTTTTGGCAGACTGGGTGCTGCTTTGGTAATACTGTATAGATAATTGTTTTTATGTCTGGCTGGTGACAGATGATATTGGATCCATTTTTCTAAATGGTTAAGTCTCACTAAAATTGTATTAACAGTGATAGAAATTAAGTATTCTTTTTGGATATCAACATCACACCTAAAGCTGGAAAAAATAATCATTAGGGCTTATATTAAACCTATTTAGCAGCCTTAGTATATTCAGGCTAGCAGTGCATATTATAAACAAGTTATTGTTATCTATTCCTTACTGAGAGTTATTAACGTCTGAGATATAGACAGAATTGTACAACATTGATTTTTTTCAGGTTCAGGATCTATTGTGTACTTTTTCTTTCTATGCCTTAGAATAATCAGACAAACCCATGTCTAAAGTTAATAAAATATAATTGTTTTTCATTTAGCATAGAATATAATATTACAAGATAGATTATTATTATTTTAAACAGCTACCAGTCCTTCTATTGGCCCAATCATTAGCTGAGGCTGTAGGTGAATATGTTTTTTGGGGTCGCGGACGTTTGCTCGAATGAGCAAACGTCCAAAACCTAAACAGCCGGGCATACTTATGCGAAAGTGCTTTTCACCGAAGAAGCACTTTTGCGTAAGTATGCCTGTTGCTGAGGCCGTACTACTGTGCGGATAAGGGAAAATTCCCTTTTCCCCACTGTAGTGTGGTCACGCAGGGAGAATATTAAAGTAGGGGGATGTGGGGCTGCAGAGGGGTGAAGCCCCCTTGCTAAAACGTTAATGAAGTGTTTTTTTTTTTTTCTAACACGCTTTAACGAAAGTGCTTTTTCGATAAAAGCACTTTCGTTAAAGTGTGTTTGGTTGTTATGGATTTGAATGTTTGCTCATTCGAGCAAATGTCCTAGATCCATTTTTTGAAAGAGGAAGGAATTTGAAAAATGTTTTATTGCAACTAAGATTTAAACTTTCATAGTTGATAGTAAAGTTTGATATAGGCTTTAGAAGATCAATTCTGCAACCTCAATACAGGTTAAAATACAATAAATAACAGCATGTTTTGCCAGTTATTTCATTTATGTTATTACATGTGAGTGTCCAGATATGTTGATATAACTGTTAAGCTTATGAGGACTACAATTCAGGAATCTGTAACAGATGCCATAAGTAAACAAGTCGATTTCATAGCATGTTTAAAAGTTCAAGCTGACTAGCTGGACAAAAGTCTAATTAAAATTCAGTGGAGAGGTCAAAAAAAAAATCCAGAACATAAAAAGTAATTTCATAGCTAAGACATGAGATGTCCTTAAGGAATCACTTGCATATTTGTAGGATTTACTGGACGGTACTGAAGGATGTGATATATTTATAAGTGTTTTTAACTACTTTATGTAACTGTGCTTGGTGCTTGTTAACCTGTTGAATGTGGACTTCCGTGTGTGTGTGTGTGTGTGTGTGTGTGTGTGTGTGTGTGTGAGTGTGTGTGTGTGTGTGTGTGGGTGTGTGTGTGTGTGTGTGTGTGTGTGTGTGTGTGTGTGTGTGTGTGTGTGTGTGTGTGTGTGTGTGTGTGTGTGTGTGTGTGTGTGTGTGTGTGTGTGTGTGTGTGTTTCTAGTGGGTTTTTTACTGGCTATAAACAGTGCTGTTATTTCAGTATTTATCTACAATAGAAGTGAGACTGCTCTGAGGCACCAAGGTTGCTGTGTCTCACTGGTGTAAATAAACCACAGGAGTAGAAGGTTAAGGCGCTGCCCATTTGGATGTTATCCATTGTCTTTGTTTTATTTCTACTATTGTTATTTTCAGTTTATTCTTGTTCATTCAAAGAATGTTTACTGTATTGTACAAGTGCTTGATTCACACAAGCAACCAAAATAATTCTCAAAGCAAAGCATTAATACAAAAATACTTAATATTTCACTGGACTTGAAGTGGATGGCCTCTAATCAGTTTCAATCCTTTTAAAGCAACATTTAAATATTGGCAAAGCAGGGTGGCCATAGAAGTTATATGAGGTTACAAACTCAAAGTGGTTACCCCTAAGTTCCAAGGTCATTTCACTTTTGAGTGATAACATATAGTAATACATACCCAGTCAGCTTGAGAAGATCAAGTTCTGTTACTAATAATCAAGTATAGAAAGTCAAAATCAAATCATCATCCCCTATTTTCCTATTTTTCTATGTGGGTATGATGTCTCATCAGATATCACTACATCTCTGTCCATCCTTCATCTATTACAAGTCTTTTCCCATGCAATCCATCCGTCGCTTTGCTGGGTGGTCTTAGTTACTCTTGCTATCTTCCTGTTTCTCCCAATTCTCTTCACCTGACCATCTTTTGCTTTTCTGCACATGTGCTGAAACAGATCTATATCACCACATTGAATGGTGATAAGTTTGAATGCCCTTTGTTCGAACCTGTTGTTGCTGTTGTTGTTTGTCTTTTCGACTTTTCCCGGTTAGGGGTTGCCACAGTGGAACTCCGGTCTGCTAATGATTGGCAGTCGATTTTTATGGTGCCGAGTTGCCATCCCGATGCCCAACCTTCAGTGAAGGCACGCCCATTCACTGGTGCCGAGTTGCCATCCCGATGCCCAACCTTCAGTGAAGGCACGCCCATTCACGCATGTCTTTTGGAGGCCACGCGACTGCAGGGAGGACATGCAAACGCATCGAACAGTGATTTTTCCCAGGGAAAAAAATTGCTGTTCCATGAAAAAAAAAATCACAAGTTTAAAACAAACTGAAATGGGGCCTTTGCCCCCCACACCCCCCAACATGGGGGGCTATGCTCCCCACACCCCCTACTTAAATATACCAACTTCGAGATCACAATACCGTGGAGGAAATAGCAAAGCCCCGAAGATGGCACACCGATTTTTTTTCCCCGGGAAAAAAATCAATGTTCCTTAACTTAGTGGTTTAGGACTTTCGGACTTTTTATTTCAAACAATGGGCGTTCGAACGTATCACCATTTGATGTGGTGATATAAATCCGCTGAAACCACTGTAATCTGTTCTCTTTGACCTTTTCTGCAACAGGAGCTATTTTGCCTTCTGCTCTAATGTTGCCATTTCTTTGCCTGTTTCACAAAGTGCATCCTAACACACATCTCAGACACCTCAACGTTTAGAGAATCAAAATGTTACCTGCCTGCTTGCTATTGAAGGTGCTCTGATGTCAGCATTATCTATGATACCGTAGTCATTTAGACAGTGTGCTCTGATGTCAGCATTATCTATGATACCGTAGTCATTTAGACAGTGTGCTCTGATGTCAGCATTATCTATGATCACCGTAGTCATTTAGACAGTGTGCTCTGATGTCAGCATTATCTATGATACCGTAGTCATTTAGACAGTGTGCTCTGATGTCAGCATTATCTATGATACCGTAGTCATTTAGACAGTGTGCTCTGATGTCAGCATTATCTATGATACCGTAGTCATTTAGACAGTGTGCTCTGATGTCAGCATTATCTATGATCACCGTAGTCATTTAGACAGTGTGCTCTGATTTCAGCATTATCTATGATCACTGTAGTCATTTAGACAGTGTGCTCTGATGTCAACATTATCTATGATACCGTAGTCATTTAGACAGTGTGCTCTGATGTCAGCATTATCTATGATCACCGTAGTCATTTAGACAGTGTGCTCTGATGTCAGCATTAACTATGATTACCGTAGTCATTTAGACAGTGTGCTCTGATGTCAGCATTATCTATGATCACCGTAGTCATTTAGACAGTGTGCTCTGATGTCAGCATTATCTATGATCACCGTAGTCATTTAGACAGTGTGCTCTGATGTCAGCATTATCTATGATCACCGTAGTCATTTAGACAGTGTGCTCTGATGTCAGCATTATCTATGATACCATAGTCATTTAGACAGTGTGCTCTGATGTCAGCATTATCTATGATCACCGTAGTCATTTAGTGTGCTCTGATGTCAGCATTATCTATGATACCATAGTCATTTAGACAGTGTGCTCTGATGTCAGCATTATCTATGATCACCGTAGTCATTTAGACAGTGTGCTCTGATGTCAGCATTATCTATGATACCATAGTCATTTAGACAGTGTGCTCTGATGTCAGCATTATCTATGATCACCGTAGTCATTTAGTGTGCTCTGATGTCAGCATTATCTATGATACCATAGTCATTTAGACAGTGTGCTCTGATGTCAGCATTATCTATGATCACCGTAGTCATTTAGACAGTGTGCTCTGATGTCAGCATTAACTATGATCACCATAGTTATTTACACAGTGTGCTCTGATGTCAGCATTATCTATGATCACTGTAGTCATTTAGACAGTGTGCTCTGATGTCAGCATTATCTATGATACCGTAGTCATTTAGACAGTGTGCTCTGATGTCAGCATTATCTATGATACCGTAGTCATTTAGACAGTGTGCTCTGATGTCAGCATTATCTATGATACCATAATCATTTAGACAGTGTGCTCTGATGTCAGCATTATCTATGATACCGTAGTCATTTAGACAGTGTGCTCTGATGTCAGCATTATCTATGATCACCGTAGTCATTTAGACAGTGTGCTCTGATGTCAGCATTATCTATGATCACCGTAGTCATTTAGACAGTGTGCTCTGATGCCAGCATTATCTATGATCACCGTAGTCATTTAGACAGTGTGCTCTGATGTCAGCATTATCTATGATACCATAGTCATTTAGACAGTGTGCTCTGATGTCAGCATTATCTATGATCACCATAGTCATTTAGACAGTGTGCTCTGATGTCAGCATTATCTATGATCACCGTAGTCATTTAGTGTGCTCTGATGTCAGCATTATCTATGATACCATAGTCATTTAGACAGTGTGCTCTGATGTCAGCATTATCTATGATCACCGTAGTCATTTAGACAGTGTGCTCTGATGTCAGCATTAACTATGATCACCATAGTTATTTACACAGTGTGCTCTGATGTCAGCATTATCTATGATCACCGTAGTCATTTAGACAGTGTGCTCTGATGTCAGCATTATCTATGATACCGTAGTCATTTAGACAGTGTGCTCTGATGTCAGCATTATCTATGATACCGTAGTCATTTAGACAGTGTGCTCTGATGTCAGCATTATCTATGATACCATAATCATTTAGACAGTGTGCTCTGATGTCAGCATTATCTATGATACCGTAGTCATTTAGACAGTGTGCTCTGATGTCAGCATTATCTATGATCACCGTAGTCATTTAGACAGTGTGCTCTGATGTCAGCATTATCTATGATCACCGTAGTCATTTAGACAGTGTGCTCTGATGTCAGCATTATCTATGATACCATAGTCATTTAGACAGTGTGCTCTGATGTCAGCATTATCTATGATCACCGTAGTCATTTAGTGTGCTCTGATGTCAGCATTATCTATGATACCATAGTCATTTAGACAGTGTGCTCTGATGTTAGCATTATCTATGATCACCGTAGTCATTTAGACAGTGTGCTCTGATGTCAGCATTAACTATGATCACCATAGTTATTTACACAGTGTGCTCTGATGTCAGCATTATCTATGATCACCGTAGTCATTTAGACAGTGTGCTCTGATGTCAGCATTATCTATGATACCGTAGTCATTTAGACAGTGTGCTCTGATGTCAGCATTATCTATGATACCGTAGTCATTTAGACAGTGTGCTCTGATGTCAGCATTATCTATGATACCGTAGTCATTTAGACAGTGTGCTCTGATGTCAGCATTATCTATGATACCGTAGTCATTTAGACAGTGTGCTCTGATGTCAGCATTATCTATGATCACCGTAGTCATTTAGACAGTGTGCTCTGATGTCAGCATTATCTATGATACCGTAGTCATTTAGACAGTGTGCTCTGATGTCAGCATTATCTATGATCACCGTAGTCATTTAGACAGTGTGCTCTGATGTCAGCATTATCTATGATACCGTAGTCATTTAGACAGTGTGCTCTGATGTCAGCATTATCTATGATACCGTAGTCATTTAGACAGTGTGCTCTGATGTCAGCATTATCTATGATACCGTAGTCATTTAGACAGTGCGCTCTGATGTCAGCATTATCTATGATACCGTAGTCATTTAGACAGTGTGCTCTGATGTCAGCATTAACTATGATACCGTAGTCATTTAGACAGTGTGCTCTGATGTCAGCATTATCTATGATCACCGTAGTCATTTAGACAGTGTGGTCTACATGAATTGTATATGTGGAATGATGATCATTTACTTATTCAGCTAGAATGTGTAATGAGGTAAAACATAGCTGGATAATAAACTAGTATTCCCTGTACATAATGTAAAGAATGTCATTACTGTCTACCTGTTTGCCATTCTTCTGAGACACACCTCATTCAGGCTCCCCTTCTCTTCCATTGCCCCTGCCTGGTTCTTGAAGCTGGTAACCTGTCACATTTTTTCCTTCTGCCTCAGGTTTTATCTTTTTCCTGTTTCCCACTTTGGTGCAATTACAACTGCCTTATCTGTGCATACTTGCATCCCATGAGTTTTCAGTTATGCATTCCTTTCCTCTATTGTCTGCTGAAAGGCCTGTTCAGAATCTGCTTGTAGTGATATATCGTCTGCATATGGCATCTTTGTTTATCTGCCTTGCTGACTTGGTTGCTAATGTAGCAACTCTCTGGTATTGTTACCTGTAACTATATTGGGTGATTTGTAATTTTAATGTATATTTTTCTAACTGTAATTACAAGTCAGACTGACACACCGGAAAACTGGGCAATACCAGGCATTCGTCAGTTTGTACAGCACACGTGTTGATGCATCAAGAAAAGAAAAATTCCATACTGATGTGATCATAGACTGTTTTTTCTGATGGCATGTAAGAGGCTGGAAAGTTCTATCAAGTTAGCACAGTATGATTACCAATACTTTCATATTTAAAATCCTAAAACAAGGTTATTATTGACCCCCCCCCCCCCAATGAAGAACATGTTAGCAATATGACAATAAGTCTACATACGGACGTTTCTTAATGTTTAGGCCTGTTAGCAATAAGAGAACAAGCCTTTGCATTAAGACATATTTATGACAAAGATTTCCAATTAGTTAGACCCCCCTTTCAAGACAACAACAGGAAAAAGAACCTTCTCCGAATTAGATCCTGCTATTTGAAACACTTTTCCTGGTTGTATAAGAAACCAACAGACTCTATTAGCTTTCAGAACTACACAAAGGAAAACAATTCAGGAGAAAAAGCTGCTTGTACCCATTTTTGTATGACTTATCAATAATATCTAAAGGTACCCTCTATTACTGTTATCAAATTATGCAAACTCCTGTATATAGTGTAAACAATGTCATTACTGTCTTCTCTGTCTACCACTGTCTTTACAATATTGTAATCTACGCTGATGCAATGCTGTAGCTTTTTCTACCTTAATTGTGCATTATCCCCTCTCTGCTCTTTGAGTCCAGGTTGTGACAGAAAAGGGTGAGTAGACAAGTTCACCAACCTGGTTAACAAATGACAAATAAATAAATACACAATAAATACTCAGTTATGAAAAGAAGAAAATGAACACTCCATTTTGAAAAGGGCTTAAAATACCATTTGCTAGTTGGCTGTTTTTATACATATGCTTATAAAAAGGCTCCAGTTTCCTACTTTGAGAGAGAGATAATTAAAAAGTTAACTGCCTGCTTGCTCTTGAAGATACACTGCTCTCAACATCTGGAAAGTAAAGTACTGGAGGTGATTTAGAATCTTCTTACGGAAAATTATTGATTATTTTTAACTGTAGGAACTTCAGTGGACTTAGAAGAGAACCCTAATGCACATTACATCTCCCACTGGGAATCCATCTGTGAGTCTGAATACACCATGTTTGTGTCATTTTTGTCCTTGCACATGCCATACAGTAATACTATGAATGTTGTAGGACAATGACCCACCACAGACCTGCCCAAATCCACTTCTTGAGGACCTTTTCTTATACTTTCTCCAAATCTAGGAATGCCCATTTGGACTCTTTCCTCATCTGTCACACTGAAAACATGTAGTCAGTTGTGCTGCGTCCTGATCTGAATCTGAATTGCTCAACATCTATCTTACTTCCCACTACTCCGTGCATTATCATTCACCTTCTCCAGAACTTTCAGGCTGAGAGACAGGAGTTTGATACCTCTGTACTTACCACAGTTGTGAATGTCTCCTTTATTCTTGTAAACTAATATAATGCTTATTTTCCAGTCATCTGGGTTATGTTTCTTTCTCCATATCACTATGAGCAACCTCAGGAGCCATATCACCCCTAAATCATTCAACATCTTGCTCGTATCTGTCTGGATTTCATCGGAGCCTGCTGCTTTCCCTGGCTTCACTTTCCTTAGTGTTATTCTTACTTGTGTGAGAGATTCTTCTCCCTCTCTCATTTGAAGACTTATTGACATAATCAAATGTCAATTAATGTAAATATTTATTTAACATCTATTGACCAGGAAAGTCCAACTAGGACAGAACCTGTTTTCAGGGGAGGCCTGGGGAGAAACACTCCGATGTATGTCTTTGGAATGTGGGAAGAAACCCACTTAATGCAGGGAGGATGTGCAGACTCTGCACAGAAAGCCCACCAGCCGAGAATCAAACCAGAAAACCTCTTGTTGTGAGGCAACAATGTTAACCTCTGCAGCACTGCAAATAAATAAATACAGTTTCTGTTATGTTTTCCTCCTTCAGAATCTATGGGAAGTATTCCTTTCCACTTCCTTTGATGTCCTGAGAGTTGGTGGTCATATTACTGCTGGCACACCTCATGTGTGGTCTCTTAAGGCTATCTTCTTCATCTTTCTGTCTTTACCTTGCAAGCTGATGGAGTTTCTTTGTGTTATCTGCTGAGTCACTGTCCGGAAGCTGCTAGAGTGCCTTTGATACCTTGTTCTTTGTTATCGTAACTCCTCTTTTAGTTTTTTTGTTAGCCAAACAATCTTCCCGGCCTTATTTGTCTTTTCTATTTCCCACTTTTCCAGCACTCAGTTTTTCTTTTGATGACTTCCTGGATTTCTGCATTCCATCACCAGGTTTCCCTGTGTACCTTATTTCCCTGCCAGATTTGGCTGCACATCAGTTCGATAGGTTTCACACGTTGTTTTGAGATGCTGACATTCTTCTTTTTTGACACCACTTATTTCCACTTCTTCCTGGGGAGATATAATCCTTGCATAATTCTTAGGTAGGTACTAGGCTATCTGCCTGAGTGCATTTTTAACCTAGCCAGAGTGTGTCAACTTTCGCCGCCCCATTGATTAATTAACTGAGCCTCTGTCAAACAGAGCCAATGAAGTGATCCCAAGGGTGTATTTTCTGCTACCCATCCACTCGTCAAGGCTTCTCTTGAAGAGTGTTAGTGAGGGGCTCTGCCTAATATAGTTAGGAATTTTGTTCCAAAACATGGGGAGTCTCTGTGATGGGAATCTATCCCTCCAGCATGTTCTATTTATTGTTGTGGTGAAGATTAGCTCACTAGAGCATGTGGCTCACAATGACTTGGATTTCTTTAGGTGGAGCATGTCCATCAATTCTGAGTTGGACATGGTTTTGTATGTCAGGCAGAGATCACCTCTGAGTAAGCGATATGCCACCGAGTACAGCCAGAGTTTTTTCAGTGGGGCTGCATAGGACATATGTTTGAGGCCAGTAATCCTCTTGATGAGGTGCTTTTGTGGTCTTTCCAGCTGTTGGAAGTGTCTTGTGAGGTACATCCCAAATGGGGCATCGTACTCTATGATGCGTCTGATGAGTGACGAGTAGAGGGGCACTATAACCTCTTTATTTCTAGATGCAAACCCCTTAATAATTAGATGGGCCACATAGAAGGATTTCCTAACTACTTTGGCAATATGATTCTCAAAGGAGAGATTACTATCTACCTGGGTCCCCAGATCTCTTATTACCTTTTCTGTATTAAGGGAGCTGCTGCCTATGTGGTAATTTGTGGGTGTTTTGTTTTTCCCAAACGGGATGACTATGCATTTTTTGGCATTTAGCTCGAGGCCATGACTTTGACACCAGGTGTCTGTCTCACTAAGGCCTTTTTGAAGGATGTCCGTGTCAGCCAGAGAGACAATTATGGCTCCCAGTTTGCAGTCATCAGCAAACTTGGTTAGCCATAGTCCTCCTGTGTTTACCTGTACTTCTGAGAAATATATACCGAACAGTAGGGGTCCCAGAACTGAGCCTTGTGGGACACCACTTGTGACTGGTTTAGAGTCGGACCTGGAGCCCGCTATTCTTACCGTGTAAGTTCTGTCTGTAAGCCAGTTGGCAACCCATCTTGTGATGTAGAGGTTTATGTTCAGGCTAGTGAGATTTTCTATAATACCCGAGTGAGGAATAGTGTCGAACACCTTGGCGAGATCAAGGTAGGCTGTGTGAACCACCTTTCCCTCGTCTATGGCCTTGGTGACTGTCTCGAAGAAGTCAACCAGGTTTAGTAGCATGATCTGCCCTTAACAAAGCTGAACTGGGTTGGGTCAAATGTTTGAAGGTTGTCAATGTCTTTGGTAATGAGTTCCATGATGATGCACTCCATAGCCTTGCAGACCAGGCTAGTCAGGCTTATGGGGAGATAGTTACCAGGGTCAGTTGTGGCCCTTCCTTTGTGGAGCAGAATAACCGTTGCTATGTGCCATTCTATGGGAATGTAGCCTGTGGAGAGGCTGAGGTTGAATAGTGTGTTTTGGTGGGGGGTTAGTTCGTTCTGTAGTTCATGCAAGACACAGCCTGGGACACCATCTGCCCTCATTGATGCTGTGTTTTTGGCTTTTGAAAGGACTGTCTTCACATGTGCTTCTGTGATTTCTGGGACAATACACTTTTCCGGTATTGTTGTGGGCCCTTTTAAATGTGAGAGGGAGGTGAAGTTTGCACTGAATCTATCTGACAGGATGTTGGCAATATCAGTAGGTTCAGTATATTTTGTGCTATTTTGCACTAGCTCAGAGCATATCTGCAAGTTGCCACTTAGATTCTTGACATAGCTAAAGAAGGCTTTGTGGTTATCTTTTGAATCCTTGGCTATTTTCCTTTCGAAGTTAGCCTTGGATGATTTTATGAGGGACCTTAGTTTCTTACTGATACTGATCAGGGATGTCTTTCCTTCTTGGGGTTTGCTTTTTTTCTGAACTAGTTTCCTCCTTCTGTTGGATAACCTGTTTATGGCAGGGGTCCACCAGACTGGTTTCCTTCTCTTAGGACTGGCTTCCTTCTATATGAACTTTTTTGTTTAACCTCCAGTCAATTTTCCTTAATTTCAGCTTAGTCTTTCTTAAACCTAGAGCTTTTTCTGACCACTAATTACAGATGACTGTGGCCACCTTTGGTTTATGCTGTTTCACTTGGGATGACTTTGCAGACTCTGTATTTTCCCAATTCCCTGTTTTACTTGAAGAAAATTTACCTGAATTGCATATTCATCACTCTTGTATCTGAGGTTGAGAGGGTGGCCTAATGGTTAAGGTGTTCACCTTACAAACACAAGGTGCAGGGTTTGAGTCTAACAAGGCATAATTGTCTAGGCTTAAAATGGTTACAAGGGCAGTTAGCTTAGTACTAATCTATAAACCTATGAATCTATGAACCTATGATCTTCTGACTATCTCTCGTGGCGAACCATGTGTCAGCCACTGTCAAGCCATTCGCTAGACAGAAGTCTAAAGTTGTACCTCCTTTATTCCTGTTGCTCTGCCCACGTGGGCCCAGATAGTTCTCATATCATGTTCTGTCTGTCCCAAATTGAGCAGCCAGGTCACCTGTTATCAACGCCAACTCATTCTGTCCTGCTTTAAAAAGTAGGTCCTACAACTGCTGCCTGAATGCACTCTTGTCCTGCCATGACAACTGCTGAATGCACTCTTGTCCTGCCATGACAACTCTGAAAATGGAAAGAAAAAGAAACAAAAGAGGCAACAAAAGTCAAACCCCCATTTATAAATCTCACGAGTATCATTTCTTCAAGGCTCAAAATGCTGAAAGGGTGTAACAGATGACCAAAGAAAATATCAGAAAGTGTTTGTGCTTTTCAATTTATACACTTGACAAACCTATTTTAAGAACAAACATTGTATTTAAAGCCATATTTTTGGTTTATATTTTTATGCCCGTTCAGAATCATGAGACAATTGCATTTAAAAGTTTTGGAATATGTCAATGCACAGGTATCCCCAACATACATCTAGTAGCACATCAACAGAGATTGATTTAATCATAATAGTTTTAAACTCAAAAACCCAAAACTCTTCTGTCTCATTCCAAATAACAGCTATGTGAATAATTATTTTTATATAATAATAATTATGTGAATAATTATTTTGTATGAGCAAGAAATCTGGGGCTTTTTACGGTTTTATTTTTTTTTGAAGGAGGAGTCAGAGGTAATGATGTATTCAAGCTATACTGGAGAATTGGATTCCCTGTGAATATTTATTCATTATTTATTGACATTTGATTACTGGGAACGTCTGACTAGATAGAAGACCATTTTCAGTGGGAGCCCTGGGAGAAAAGCTCCAAATTATTACAGAACATTTTAGGAATAATAATTTTACAATCATCAAAAATAAAACAAAACCATCTGATGTTTAAATAATTGTAACAAACTAGACATAATATACAAACATTGGTTAAGAATTGATAAACCGTATACAACAAACATTTAATACTGAGACAAATTTCAGACAGTTTGTACGGAAATTAAAGCTAAGTTAGTCTAATACTAATAGGAATTGCAATATGAAGTGAGGGAAAACAGGCTTATGGCATTTATAGAGAAAAAAATCAGGTAAGAGAATTAGCAGTAAGGAAGTAAGTGAAGAAGGGAGAGTAACGAGGTATAAGGAATGAAAAGGTGCTTGTTCACATCTAGGGATATAGTTTACCCTGGTTTTGAGCAAGACCATTGCCAGATTTTAGCTAGGAAGTCTTTCAGAGTGGTTTTGAGAGGTGGGAGGGAGGCTATAGAATAAGATCCAGGCCTTAGCAACTTTGCACGAGTACAGAATATACTCAGCAGATTTGCTAGGTTTGTAGACAGAAAGGAGATTTTGGTCACTGGATCACAGTAAACAACTGGGAACATAGCTGTGTAGAATGTTTTTTACGGCTGGATAGGCAGATGAATGCTGGATCATTTTATAGGTGGTTAGAAGTTGTGTCTATGTTAGTTGATGTGATAGTTCTCACCAATTTAGGCTTTTCAGTGCTATACAGTGTTAGGGCAGCCGCGGTGGTGCAGCAGTTAGCGTTGCCACCTCACAGCAAGAGGTTCTCTGGTTTGATCCTCGGCCGGGGTGCCTTCTGTGTGGAGCCTGCATGTCCTCCCTGTGGTCACGTAGGTTTCCTCTGGGTGCTCCAGTTTCCTTACAAAGACATTCTGTAGGTGGATTGGACACTCTAAATTGCCCCTATGTGTGAGTGCATGCATGTGTGTGCCTTCTGTGGAAGGTTGGTCACTGGGCTGGCAACTTGACACCATAAAACTCCACTGCCAATCATGAGTGGACAGATGATCCGCTGTGGCGACGCCTAACTGGGAAAAGCTGAAAGAAGAAGAAATGCTATACAGTGTTAGGTTCTGAAAGGGTATTTGCTGCAAATGTAACAACTTTATTACAGCATTGTTCAGGTTTTAATTTTTGTGAAGCCTGAAGGTTAGTAAAGAAGGATAAATAAGACTGAGGCGGAGATAAGTAGTGACAAGTGTAGCTTTCGTGGCATCAGTAAGAAACATTTTGGCTCTGTAAAGCATCCCAAGTTTTTGTTCAGTTTTTCTTAAGCAGTTTTGCATATGCAGGTTGAATGTAAGATTATCACCCCTAATACTTTGCTATGAGAAGTGATTTCAATAGTTGTATTATCAAGAGAGAGAAGACTTTAAACTTTGATTTTTCATGAGAGAAAGATTTGGGGAAAAATGTAGTAGTTTCATCTTTTTTGGGTTAAGCATGAGTTGTGAGTTAGGAAGCCATGTTTCAGTGGATGTTAAAGCTTCATGAGTAATTTTTGGAGGTATACCATGTTGTCAGATATGCAAGTGAGAGTGGAATCATCTGCATATTGTATTAGGGGTGGCTGTTGTGCGAAAGTATAGAGGGTGTTGATGAATGTTAAAGAGAAGAGGACCAAGGATAGAGCCTTGTGGTGCACCAGTCATGACTGGGTGATAAGGAGAGGGTGTGGCATGCCATTTTACTGACCAATACCTATTAGACAGGTAGCTTTTAAACCGCAGAAGGAGGGTGGGCTAAGAGAGACCTAGTGAGGACATTTGAAGTAGAAGTTTGCTGTGACAAACTGTGTAAATGGCTTTAGACAAAACTATAAATAAGCAAAGGACTACTTTACCGTTATATATAGCTTTATATTCAGGGCAGTGCTAGTACTACGGGAAGGACAGAAGCCATGTTGTGTACAGGATAGCAGTTCTTCCTGAAAAGATAGTCTAGCAATTGTTTCTGAATACATTTTTCAGGTATTTTGGCGAGGAGAGATAAGATTGCTATAGGTCTAAAGTTATTAATGTCTGTTGAATTTCCTCCTTTGTGCAGTGGGATAATGTGTGACTTTTTCCAGACAGAGGGAATGTGGGATTCATGGATTGCCCTGTTTATAAGGATGGAGACAGGATAGGCAAGGGTATTGGC
Organism: Protopterus annectens; assembly: GCF_019279795.1. NCBI lineage: Eukaryota > Metazoa > Chordata > Ceratodontiformes > Protopteridae > Protopterus > Protopterus annectens. The sequence goes on from NC_056737.1 coordinate 1,011,237,607, forward strand.
TGCTGTTTTTAGGTACTCGCTTTGAATGTCATCACCTGAAGAAGAGCATGGTTTAAGTTTGTTTAACAGTCGTTTTATATAGGATGTGGGTACTGGTTTGAAGGTGAAGGTGGATGTGGTGATATGTGGCTGGTGAGCAGGGTTGAGATTGGATGTTGAGGAATCTTTGGTTAGAGATGTACATCTCAACTTCTTAGAGCGAGAAATATGGACAAAGCCTCAAGTAATGGGTGGGGACAAAGGCCAAAAACTAGGCATAATTTTAAGTATTGCTCTTACAAACTAAGAAACTTGACAGAATAAGAGGCTTTGCATTCGTATTAAATTTATAAATGATATGAAGTTACAAACTGACATTTCTGTCATTATTTTCTTTATTCATGCCTCAATAATTCGCCATAAAACCACAATGTTTGAAGAAATAGATCAAAATATGAGGCAAAAGTCTGGGCAGTTGACAGGTATGTTATACTATCTGTTAAGTAAGTGTTGAACTGTATCGCAGTTTTGAGTGGTGAGTTATCGGGAGAGGGGTTTGCATTTAATGTTTGGCTGGGATATAATATTTTTTAAGGTTGTGTTTAATATTATTCTGAATGTTATTACAATATAGTTTTTTGTCTTCATTTATTTGCTTTTTCGTATAATTGCAAAGCTTTCTGAAGTTTCAGGATATTGAGGTGTTTTATATGTTTTCGTTCTTTCCCTGCATTTTCTCTGTCCTACATTAGATTTATACTCTTTTTGGGCAGCCAAATTGTATTATTTGTTTTCAGTCTCTTCCTTCTAGGAGGTACAAGGCTAATTACTATATTTAGAAATGCGGTACTGAATTCAATTACAGCATCGTCCAAGGGGAGGGTTTTTAGGAAGTTGCGGTAAATAGGTGATAGTGTAGTATGAACATTTATGGGTTACATTTGGAAAGGTTGCATGCTGTTTTATAGATATGCTGTTTAACCAGATGTGTGAGATGTCTACTCGTATATATTGGGAGATGATGACTGAGAGAGTCTGACATTGTACCTGTGGTAGAGTATTTGCTAGGTTTTGATATTCAGATCCAGGCTAATAGAGAATTTGACGTCTTGTCATAATGTTTGAGGCTATTAGTTAGTTGTATGAAACCATATACGTTCTCGCTAGATATAGGGGAATTAGAGTTTTTGTCCTACCAATTGATATATCATGTAGTAATATTTTTATTTTTTTCTTGTGGAAATGTTATGGATATCCAACGTAGGATATCTTCCAGCTGTTTTGTTATCAGGAAGGATACAAAGGAACTGATACATATTTGCTTATAATTCTTTATTATGAGTTATTGTGCGTTGATTAATCAACATATGATTATGCTAAACTGTAAGTCCTAAATCTTGGGAGGTCACAGGATTAAAATGGTAGCTCTCATAATGTTGTAAAAGCTATTTTTTTTGCAGAGGCAATGGCCCCACCCTGCCCCATATCCCTCTGTCCATGGGTGATCTCCCATCTCACATGCCTCTGATCTTTACATATGCTGACTCAAGAGGCTATACAAATTCAGAGAAAAGGGCAGCAGTGGAAAAAAAAACATACAGCTCGCCTTCTCCCTCTTCTCTGAGTTTAACATCGCATTAACAAGCTCAGCGTCTGTAACAAAGCCAGTACTGATGAATGGAGACATCAATAACAGCAAACAGATTTATAACAGGAAAAAGATTTTGATGCTTCAATGCGTCGATACATGATGCAGCAACATGTGGCAAAGCATAGGTTTGCCAATAGAATCATTACACCTGAATCTCAAACTATTATACCGCAACTATATAGGCGACATTATTGCAACATATGCATATCACCCCTGTTTTTATTTTAGTATGTTGTGCTTTACAGAAACAAAAAGAAATATGGTAACTACTTGTGGAGCATTTTCCTGAAGAAGATTCTGTTGAATGTTATTTCTTTAGCAAAATAGAAAAAGTAATATTTAATAAAAGCAAACCCACACAAAATCAGAATGCCTTACACAAAGGAAGACATCATGACACGTAACCCCACCTGCTATTTATCCCAAACTCCAGGGATTATAGCAGCATGGAGAAAGCACTTGCTTTTCAATCATTCTGCTATTCTGCTCATTTTTATTCATATGAATAGTATGTAAAACAAAATCGACAGAAAGAAATGTAAGACCACTTAAATAACTATGTTGGCTGGGTGACTACATTTAAATGAAACATTAACATGTTTTTAAATCAAGGGATTTCTATTATTTCTCAGTGCCCTAAATATCTGAATAAATTCAAAATGTATTTCTGAAAATGTAGGGTTACTGAGTCCAACTAGAAAGCCTCTACATGCTAGGGAGAATTATAGAAATAATGACTGCAAATCATTTTTTGACATCAATTTATTTTTATCAAGTGTTAACTAAACATTTGCCAAAGTTTAAACATTCTTATAAACCAGCAGCAGAAGGTTTCTTTTAATTGAGTGAGACAGTACAGAAAGGATGCAAGGTAAGTTCTAATTCCTTGACCTAAATATTCAACAGACCTCACCTTACTCAGTGATTTCTGCATAAGTGGAATTTAGAAGTATCTGGATGACATTAGCACTACTGCAGGCGCTTGAGTATATGATGAGATGGGTGGTACTTCTGGCACCTGTGGAATGGCAGACGAGTATCTTCTGTCAATTAATGGATTATGGGTCTTATATTCAGTCGATTCTTTCTCTTCTAACTTTCTTCTGCACCTACTGTACCAGCAGTCCACAAGAGAAAGTGGGAAAGTGACATCCAGCCATAATGTTCACAATAAAATGATTTTACAGTTTTGCAAATATCTTCTAACTCAGTTTCCATCAAAACTGTAAGCATTTTTGGAAGTGTTTTGAAATAAAAGACAATAGTTGTGGACTTGACTATTCTACAACACTAAACAATACAACTTAAAACAAGACGACAGTTCATGCCTATCATCTATTTCAAATGAGGAGTGAAAAACATTTTTAACTATTTGACTGCAAAACAGGTCACAATGTTGTGCAAATATAAGTTCAAGGGAATATTTTTAAAACAAAAATCTTAACAAATTGTACAGTTATTGTTTTCCTACTGCATTTTTATAAATAGATTAGTTTTCGGAGCACTGAAAACAGTTTTGCATTTAATTTCTTGGTATTTTGCTCAACAATAATTATTTTAGAGATGCCCCTTAGCTGCACCAATGGTGTATATGTTTCAGTACGTGGTTCAGATATTTGCAAACCTGCTGAGTGGAAGAGGAATGCAAATTATCCAAGCATGTTGCATTTCAGGCCTTTTTATGTTGCATTCCTAAAAGCCCATATTCTGAATGACATGCTTACCAAAAGGAGGAAGAATGAAGACACTTTTGCCTGCCATCTTTCCGGTGGCCATTCCATTAAGGATAGCCCAATATATATGTCTACAAGGAACATCAGTGTGTGAACATTTAAACTGTACAAAGTTTACAACAAGGCCCAAAGCTTACACAAGGAAATGGAGGAAGTCAGTAGTAGTTTCATTAAATAATTTTATAACTAAGGAAAATATATTTCCAAGTGTTACATTCTAGCTGAACTGTTGTTTTTTTATTTTGGTAATAAACATGATCTGCTACAAAAAAGTTTGACTCACATTAGCTCATCAGGTTGCAAGAATGAAACTAGTTATGAAAGGAGATCACATTCTTGGATATGAGTATTAGACTGAAGAATTGGGAAGGTATGATATCATTAGGCTACTGATAGTTTGTGCGGCAAATGGGGTTGTTTTTCAAAGTGTGCCATTAAGCATACATGACACCATGACTTTTTACGACACATTTTAAAACATAGCTTTAATAGCTCTCCAGGCACAACATATATTTGCTTACTATGTAGTGGATTTTCCATATACAATGTACTTTGCTTTTATTTCCGTTTGATAGATTAAATGTTTTTTTAAGAACCAGACACACGGAATAAGCACTAACCTCATAAAATACATCTTAATGCATAACAACTTGATGCATTGCAAACAGAAACCTGGGAGGCACGTGAACTTAAATACATATGGGCATTTTGCTGTATGGCAGTCTGTTAAACAGAAAACTTTAAATAAAAGAAGCGATAAGTGGGTTGACCTATGTCAGATAATGCTTCTGATTTACAAAAAAAGATACTAACTTGCCAAAGGAGAAGTAACTACCAATGGCATTCATTAAACACACTGCAGAAAATTACGAACCTGGCATCAGATAAATCCATGCAAAGAAAAAGGTAATCTATAATTAATCGGTGTTCACAGTAGATGCAGCTGAGCTTACAGCAAAGAATGAAGCCTCAGGTTCTAGTGTGTTAGATAAACAGAAAAAAATATATTTGTGTTTAAAATTAATTCGTGGAACAGTGTCATGTTGTTCTAATCAGTGAAATATAAAATTGCATATTTCGACCAGACTCTATCTTAGATATACTTTCATGGTCAAGTATTTTCAAGTGTTAATTTTCAGTAGGTCACACTCACTTCATTCAACAAACAAGGTGTGAGAGTGTATTAATGGAATATTCAGCAAAGCTAATATACTCGTATTGAAATTATTATACAAGGAATGCATTAGTGTTGTGAAGGCAAAAACTGAATTATTATTCTATGTGTGAGAAGGGGCAGAAGCCCATTGCTTTCAACACATGCTAAGGCATGTTTTCCTATTGTAGGATTATTCATTTGCATTAAAATCATTTGCAAATTTCCCTATGATTAATTCATGTAAGCATTGTAAAAGTATGTATTTTTTTTTTCAAATAGATTGCAAACCCACAATTGATACTTCTGTAAATTTCACTATGCAGGGGAAATTAGAGAACTTGAATTCCTTCTGAAATTTAAGTGCTTGGTAGTTGGGTTGATTTACATTTATTGATAAATGATATGCCTGCAGCTTTTCAGCTGAAAACCATTTTAACACACAATTTAATTTTAGGTACTGGAATCCATCTGAACTTTAAACAAACTGTTTTACATGAGAGGTCTCTAATTTAGTTCAAAATGAGACTGGAAACATGACTCTGGATTTGTAATCCTGGCTGGTATTTTGCTGAAGTCACAGCAGTGAGCATTATGCCCTGAAGTCATGCGTTTCTCTGATGTCAATCATGTGCAAGACTAAAACAAACACATGGCACAGTTCGACTCGCTTTACCTTTCTCTCTGTGAGCTAAAAGTTTCAAAGCCCAGTTAACATTCCTATGGAGTGCAGACATTATATTAAATGTAAATGAAAGCTTTGTTTGATAGTTTATTAGGGTTCACTCATAGTTTGTAAATGCTTTCTCAAGTCTACTGTGCTCATATTTTAAAGTAGAAGAGAAACATTGTGGTTTTCATTCAAAAAGCTATTACTTTTTTTTTTTAATTCAGAACTTTTACTTGGCAGCCTAACAACTCTGAAAAAACATTGCAATTATACTTCCTAATGTCATACACTGGATCAGTATAACCCAATCTGCTAATTTACAGTAGCCTTCAATAGGGTTAGCAACTATATGAATAACCTACTTATCTCTACTCTGCCTTCCACTTCTGAAGACAAGGCTAGCCCAGACCTTATCTCATGATATTCTGCTGGTCAAAAGAAGGCAAGCAGCACATTTGTGAGTGTGTGTGTGTGTGTGTGTGTGTGTGTGTGTGTGTGTGTGTGTGTGTGTGTGTGTGTGTGTGTGTGTGTGTGCATGTTTGTCTGTATGTCTGAGTGGTGTGTGTACTCATGTGGATAGGTGTGGATGTGTGTGCTTTTGTGGATACATGTGAGTTTGAGTCTGTGTGTGTGTGTGTGTGTGTGTGTGTGTGTGTGTGTGTGTGTGTGTGTGTGTGTGTCTATGTGTGTGTGTGTGTGTGTGTGTGTGTGTGTGTGTGTGGTATGTGTGCACATGTCTGAGTTTGTGTGTCTATGTGAATCTCTGTTTCAAAGCACGGATATAGGAAATTTACAAAATAGACGTTCAAATCTGTGTTCATGAAGACAGAGTTGTGTGGTATGTTTGTGTTAGTGTGTGTGTGTGTGTGTGTGTGTGTGTGTGTGTGTATGTTTCTCTGTATGTCTGAGTGGTGTGTGTACTCATGTGGATAGGTGTGGATGTGTGTGCTTTTGTGGATACATGTGAGTTTGAGTCTGTGTGTGTGTGTGTGTGTGTGTGTGTGTGTGTGTGTGTGTGTGTGTGTGTGTGTGGTATGTGTGCACATGTCTGAGTTTGTGTGTCTATGAGAATCTCTGTTTCAAAGCACAGATATAGGAAATTTACAAAATAGACGTTCAAATCTGTGTTCATGAAAACAGAGTTGTGTGGTATGTTTGTGTGTGTGTGTGTGTGTGTGTGTGTGTGTGTGTGTGTGTGTGTGTGTGTGTGTGTGTGCGTGTGTGTGTGAGTGTCTATGTATCTATGTTTTTGTGATTGTGGCTACACATGAATGTGTATTTGTGTAAAATAAATGTATACATTTTGTTCTCATTTGCAAAAGTCCATGTTTAGGACTTCTTTTCTGAATTATTCCTAAATTATAGGACTTAGGCATGTATTTTCTGGGGAGCACTGTATCCTTATCTGTACTAGTCTTTCCTGATGTTTTGCAGGAAGTTTAACAAGATTCTTTCTTCCCCACAACAATATGTACCTTTTTAACATAGGCAAGCTGGTTATACCAATATTATTTAAAAGCAACACAAGCCTTAAAAGCTGTAATACAAATCACTTCAATGGACACACTCTCACACACACACACACACACACACACACACACACACACACACACACACACACACACACACACACACACACACACAAACACACACTTCCTTACAAACGTTTAATACTTCTTGCTCGGATGGATAATCTGTGCACAGTAAAGCATGGTATAACTGTGCATTTCCCTTATAGAGACTTCCCCATACCACTACCTAGCAACATACACTTATGCATTTTCTCCACTCATCATTAGCATAACTTACACAGTGCACTACTACTTCTAACTGGCAAGAGCAGTCCATTGGTCTTAGGCTTCAGCTCTTGACATCGATATTTAACCATGCGGAACAAGAAAACACTAAACCACTAAATGGATTCATCAAGTAATAAACAAAAATAATGCACCATGAGCTGCAGTGTTATGGAGCTAAGTTTAATAAAAACACAGAAATGCAAAAATACAACCCGACGACTAACAATTCGAGCATCCGCAACTGTGTATTAAAGGAGCCCAAGCTGTTACCACTCTGTGGTTGAACAGTAAATTTAAAGGTAGGGGTTAAAAGCACATTATTTAAATCTGTTGGCAAAGTTTTGTCAGGGTTTCCCAGCATTTGCTCGTTGTTATACAACCTTGCCGTTCTATCATTAACCATGGAATTATGGAGCAGAGGTGTGTGCAAAGTCAATAAATCCATCTGGGTAGATGTGGACAGAAGAGCTAAAGAGCTGAAGTCTCTCCTTGCAGATATCGCTCAACTGTACAGATGTTCATAGACAGTCCAGATTTTTCCTCATATTTTTGGTCCATTTTTAAAAAAAAATGTGGTTTTCTGGCAAATTAGTGGCAAATCATTATGATTGAAATTAAAAAAAAAAATGACAGGCATTTGATTTTCAGACTTCATACCATCCAGAAAATTCATGTTAATGTAAAACCTGTTATTCTATCAAACTTCTAAGTTTGTAAGAGCAATATTTATACATTGTTCCTATTTTTGGGCCTTTGTCCCACTTTTATTTATAGCTTTGTCCAGATTTCTTGCTCTAAAAGGTTGAGAGGTATGACAGTCAATTGTTGAATTGTGTTAATTGCCCCAGTAATGTTTCCATAACACCCGGACTGTGGTTTGTTTGACAGAACTGTTTCACTGTTTCACTGTTTTTGTTATGGAAACGTGTGCATGTCTGAGTCCATGTTTCTATGTGAGTCTGTTTCAAAGCACAGATGTAGGAAATTTACAAAATAATGACATGTTTAAGGCAGAAAAGTGTGTGTGTGTGTGTGTGTGTGTGTGTGTGCACGCACGCATCTGAAATTTAAAAAATAATGGCATCTTTAAGGCAAATTCTAATGCCTTAAACATGCCTTGGACCAGCTCATTCAGACTCCCACTAGAGGAAGTAACATCCTTGGCCTGGTTATTACTAACATGGGTGACCATTGCTCTACACCAATAGTCAATCCCTCCCTGGTCAGATCCATCCATAAACTAATCACAATGGAAATCCACATCTCATCCACACACCCCGCAATGGTAACCACTTTGAGAAACTTCTCTAAAGCTGACCATGGACTCCTAAAAACAGATATGGCTAACTTCATGGCACCAATGCCAATGGAAAATAGCTGTATGGCTGTCAAAGCATACACCAATGCACTATATGAACATGTACATAAATGCAAGGAACTAGCCATACCCAACAGAACCAAGACACTCCTCCAAAAAAGGAAACCAGTCTGGTGGTCCTCTGCCATTAATAAACTCTACAACAGAAGGAGGAAACTGTCGCAGAAAAAGGTGAAGTCCCAAGACTGGAAAAACTCCCTTATTAGCTTCAACAAAAAGGTGAAATCCCTCATCAAATCCTCTAAAGCCAGCAATGAAGGCAGAATTGCAGCAGACACTAAAAATAATCACAAAGGCTTCTACAGTTATATCAAGAACCTCCATGGCAATACCCATATTTGCTCTGAGTTACTGTACAATGGCACCTCCTATACTGAGCCAACAGATATTCCCAACATACTGGTTGACAGATTCAGCACCAACTTTACCCCTCTCTCCTAGCCTAAAGGGCCAATCACAATACCGGAAGAATGCCAGGCACCCAGCATTACTGCAGCACAGGTTAAAGCTGCATTGTCCAAGGCCAAGAATACAGCTTCTATGGGACTTAATAATATCCCTGGCTGTGATCTATATGAACTACAAAGTGAACTGGCACCACATCTATGTGCCCTGTTCAGTCACAGCCTCAGCTCAGGCTTTGTCCCTCCTGAATGGCGCACTGCTGCATTCATCCCTCTCCATAAAGGAGGAGCAACTACAGACGCTGGGAATTATCACCCCATTAGTCTGGTGAGTCTGATATGTAAAGCTGTGGAGTGCATCATCATGGACCTGATTAACAAGGATATAAGAAATCTCCAAACTCTAGACCCTACGCAATTTGGCTTTGTGAAAGGGAGATCATGTCTGCTCAACCTGGTTGACTTCTTTGAGTCAGTCCCCAGGGCTATGGATGAAGGTAAGGCAGTGCATACAGCCTACCTCAATCTGGCCAAGGCCTTTGATACCATTCCTCACTCAGGAATTATTAATAAACTCACCAAAATAGGCAACAGCCCCTATATCACTAGGTGGGTTGCAAACTGGCTCACAAATGGAACACACAGTGTGAAAGTAGCGGACTCCAAGTCAGACTGCCAACCAGTCATGAGTGGAGTCCCACAGGGATTGGTCCTGGGTCCTCTCCTATTCAGCATCTACTTCACAGAAGTCCAGGCCAACACAAAGGGACTCTGAATGACCAAGTTCACAGATGACTGCAAGCTGGGAGCCATTATTAACTCCCCAAGTGATGTAGACATCCTACAGAAAGGCCTCACTGAGACCAATGACTGGTGTCGAAACCATGGCCTCAAGCTTAATGCCAAAAAATGTGTCGTCATCCCGTTTGGTAAAAACTCAGTTCCCACTAATTACCACATTGATGGGAGCCCACTGAACACTGAAGGTGTTATAAGAGATCTGGGGATGCAGGTTGACAGCAACCTCTCCTTCGACCATCACATTGCCACTGTGGTCAAAAAGCCCTTCTATATAGTACATCTCATTACCAAGGGTTTTAGATCCAGGAAGAAAGAAATCATCATCTCTCTCTACTCACCTCATTAGACCAATCATCGAGTATAATGCCCCATTTGGAATGTGCCTCACTAGACACCTGCAACAGCTGGAGAGGGCACAGAAGTATCTCAAGAAGAGGATCCGAGGCATTAAACACATGTCCTACATGGACAGACTCAAAAGACTCCAGCTAATCTCTGCCTCATATCACCTACTTAGAGGCGATCTCTGCATGACTTACAAGTCATATCTGACCCAGTCCTGAAATTGGGATTTCTTTAGATGTAGCATTTCTAACAGAGCTGGATCAGACATGCCTTTGTAAGTCAAGCAGAGATCACTTCTAAAAAGGTGATATGCAACAGACAATATTTGGAGTTTTTTGAGTCTGTCCATATAGGACAAGTGTTTAAGGCTTAGGATCCTCTTTGTGAGGTACTTTTGTGGCCTCTCCAGTTATTGCAAATGTCTAGTGTGGTACATGCCAAATGGGGCATTATACTCCATGATTGGCCTAATGAGGAAAGAGTAGAGGGAGATAATGACCTCTTTCTTCCTGGATGCAAAACCCTTAGTAATGAGATGTGCTACAAAGGACTTTCTGACCAAAGTGGCAATGTGGTAGTCAAAAGAGAGGTTGCTGTCAACCTGTGTTCCCAGATCTCTTATAACACCTTCTGTGTTGAGTGGACTACCATCGATGTGGTAATTCATGGGAACTGAGTTTTTCCCAAAGCAGATGACAACACATCTTTTGGCATTGAGCTTAGTACCATGCTTCTGACACCAGTCTTTGGTCTCAGTGAGCCCTTCTGTAGGATGTCATCATCACTTGAGGAGTTAATAAAGCTCCCAACTTGCCATCATCTGTAAACTTGGTCATCCAGAGTCCATTTGTGTTGGTCTGGACTTCAGAGAAGTAGATACCAAACAGGAGAGGACCCAGGACCAAACCATGTGGGACTCCACTCATGACTGGTCGACAATCCTACTTGGAAGCAGCTACTTTCACACTGTGGGTTCTATTTGTGAAGCAGTTTGCAATCCACCTAGTGATACAGGGGTTGATGCCTAGCTTACTAAGTTTTTCTATGATTCCTGAGTGGGGAATAGTATCAAAGGCCTTGGCCAGATCAAGGTAGGTTGTATGAATCACCTTGCCTTCATCCACAGCTCTAGTGACTGACTCAAAGAAGTCAAGCAGGTTGACCAGGCATGATCTACCCTTCACAAAGCCAAGCTGTGTGGGATCCAGAGTTTGGAGATTCCCTATACCCTTGTGTATTAGGTCCATGATGATGTGTTCCATAACTTTGCATATCAGACTTGTCAGGCTAATGGGGCGATAGTTCCTAGGGTCTGTAGTCGCTCTTCCTTTGTCGAAAGGGATGACTGTAGCAGTGTGCCATTCGGTAGGTACAAAGCCTGAGGTGAGGCTGCGATTGAGCATGGCACACAGGTGAGATGCCAGTTCACTCTGTAGTTCATGTAGAACACAGCCAGGGATATTGTCAGGTCCCATAGAAGCTGGATTGCTTGCCTTGGACAGTGATGTTTTAACCTGTGGGTTGCTGGCAATCTACTAGTATTATGATTGGTCATTTGGTGGGAGAGAGAGGGGTAAAGTTGGCACTGAATCTGTTGGCCAGTATATGTTGGCTCGGTATAGGAGGTACCATTGTGCAGTAGCTCAGAGCAAATCTGGGTATTGCCGTGGAGATTCTTTACATAACTATAGAAGACCTTGTGGTTGTCTTTACTATCTGCTACAAGTCTGTTTTCATAGCTAGCTTTATAGGATTTGATGAGGGATCCCAACTTTTTGTTGAGGCTGATAAGGGAGTTTTTCCAGTCTTGGCACTTCACCTTATTCTGCATCAGTTTCCTCCTTCTATTGTATAGTTTGTTTATGGCAGGGGACCATCAGATTGGCTTCCTTTTTTTGGAGGAGAGCATCTTGGTTCTATTGGGTATGGCGAGATTCATGCATTTCTGTATGTGTTTGTACAGTACATTGGTTTATGATTCGGTGGCCATGCAACTATTCTCCATTTGCATGTGTGCCATGAAGTTAGCCACCTCTGCTTTTAGGAGCCCAAAGTTAGCTTTGGAGAAGTTTTTATGGTGGTTACCTTTGCAGGGGGAGTGGGAGGGATGCGGATTTCCAATGTGATTTGTTTGTGATCAGATCTAACCAGGGAGGTGCTGACTATTGGTATAGAGCAATGGTCGCCCATGTTAGTAATGACCAGGTCAAGGATGTTGTTACCTCTAGTGAGGGTAAGAATGAGCTGGTCCAGGGCATTGGAATTAATGAATTCCAGGAAACATTGGGCAAATGTATTGGTAGATGAGCAGTTTTCCCAGTTAATGAAGGGGTAGTTGAAGTCACCCAGTATGAGAGTGTTAGGTTGGACCATAATATTCTCCAGGGTGCTTAGGAACATGGAGTGCGAGTCTTGGGACATGGCTGGGGACCTATAGCAGGCTACGACCTGAATTGCTGTCTTGCCCAATGTTAGCTGCACCTAAAGTATCTCTGATGCATTATGTTGGGCTATCAGTCCAGAAGTGTGCAGATCCTTTATGAATATGGAAACACCACCACCTTTGGAGCTTCGGTCCAAGTTCTGGGGCCGAAAGGTGTGGAATGAGTTATAGCCTGGTAGTGCAGGGGTGCTTTTTGTTGCCTTGAACCAGGTCTCTGTTACAGCACAAATGTCGATGTTCTCCATTTTAAGGAGTGCTTTGAGCGAGTTCATTTTGAGATTTAGACTTCTAGTGTTGAGCAGCATGACCCTCAGATTACATTTGTTTGTAGCTGTTATGGTAGTAATTTGGTCTTTGGAACACTGCCTAAAAAAGGCACTATAGGGGTGGCAAAAGCCTTGGCCATTATCCGGAAGCCTAGGGGTGATAGATGCAGGCCAACTCTGGTAAAGCATCGAGGTCTGTCAATCATGTCATCCCACGCCGACAAATACTGGATCCCTTTAGAATGACATCAGAAACTTAGCCAATTGTTGAAGTCAGTCATTTTCTGCTTGTACTGTGGTATCATTCTGAGTGATGGTAGGTGACTGCTCAGGGCTAGGGTCATGCCTGCCTGGGCTACATAATTCAAGAACTCCTCTATGTCTCTTTTTATGTAGTCCAGGGAGGTACATCTCAGGTCATTCACACCCACATGTACAATGACAGAGTCATATTTGTACCTGTTGTTGAAGGACCTGAGTGCATGCGTTATGTGGTGGATCCTGGCACCTGATAGGCAGCTGACTGTTACTTTCTCCTTATTCAGCCTAGTGAGTGGGACATCAGTGTGCCTCATTATAGAGTCACCTATAACTAGTGTATTGGCATGCTGTTTTGCCTTAGGGGCTTTGGTTTAGTGACACAGGTGGTTGAGTGCATTTCTGCCTTGGATGTTTCTGCTCTTTGGGTAGATTTTTATTGAGAGCCTTCGTGAAGGTGGGTGTGTGGTTTGTGTTTTTATGTGAAGGCAGAGCTGGTGTGTGTTCTGGAGGGCTATGTGTTCCATGTAGTGTGGTGCAAGTGCTGACCATCTCCTCCTGACCAGCTATTCCGGTCTTGGGTGGAGAGTGAGTGGCTTCCAGTTTGGATATATAAGTGCATCTCTCACAAGTCTGAGTGATGGGAGGGTAAGTATAACAAGAGTTTCAGTTTTCTCTCTGTAGCATGTAATATAAAAAATCTTTGCTCAAGCATTCATAGCTTTCATTAGTTCATCTCTTATCTGGGAGAAAAGGTAACTGGGTGTAGTTTCATCTTCTTTATTAAAAGGTAACTGGGTGTAGTTTCATCTTCTTTATTAAAAGGTAACTGGGTGTAGTTTCATCTTCTTTATTAAAAGGTAACTGGGTGTAGTTTCATCTTCTTTATTAAAAGGTAACTGGATGTAGTTTCATCTTCTTTATTAAAAGGTAACTGGGTGTAGTTTCATCTTCTTTATTGAAAGGTAACTGGGTGTAGTTTCATCTTCTTTATTAAAAGGTAACTGGGTGTAGTTTCATCTTCTTTATTAAAAGGTAACTGGGTGTAGTTTCATCTTCTTTATTAAAAGGTAACTGGGTGTAGTTTCATCTTCTTTATTAAAAGGTAACTGGGTGTAGTTTCATCTTTATTTGCACCATCGTGTAACTGACAAACTGCACTCGTTCTCATTTCCTTGCAGAATGAAATCTAAATATTCTTATTGATTAACTTCTTTTTGATAATTGATAATAAATATATAGATCTTTGACTACAATTTTAATAAAGTCTCAATAGAGGTTTAGCAGTCTCGAAAAAACTCGTCAATCCTGGCTTAGTATGTGGGGCAAAAAAATTTTGAATCTCCTTTTGTGCAAACTGATTTTTGCTGGTTTATAATGAGTCCATTAGCTTCAATCACTTTAGTTTATTCCTAAACCAAAGTTGTATTTGCGTATCTATTACTGATTAGGTGATTAGGCATTAGGAAATTATCCATGCATTGAAATACATTCCAGGAACACGTATCTTTTCAAGAACTATGTGCAATACCTAATGGAGGAAAGGTGGGAAGGACTGAAGGCAGATTTAAACAGTCAATTTCTAGAAAAAGGTTTTGATATAATGTATTTATATATATATATATATATATATATATATATATATATATATATATATAGTGTAACTCCTGGAAACATTGTATACAGTGATACTGACCTAACCCTCATGTCACACAATCGCACACATACCTAACCCGCACCCTAACCCTAACTGCCATAACCCGTACTCAATCGCACACTTACCTGAACCCAACCCCCAACTTTCCACCACAGCACTGAAAATACCGAAGCAACAGAAACAGACAACCTAATTCTTTCCCTAGGAAACAATTCGTTTTTCTGTTGCTTCAATATTTTCAGCTTTCGCTGAATAGGGTTTAATATTAAAACATTCGAAGTTTTGAAACTTCGATGTTCTAATATAGACCCGTGATATAAGATATATATATGTTGTAACTCCTGGAAACATTGCATACAGTGATACTGACCATGTGATATAATGTATATATATTGTAATTAATTGCTATGTTAAATTGTTAATCGCTATGTAATCCAATGTAACTACTGTCTGTTTATTTTAACTGTGGAGCTTTTCTTCCCCGGGCCTCCGCTGGAAATGGACCTACGTCCAGTCGGACACTCCCAGTCAACAAATGTAAATAAATAAATAATAAATTATATATATATATATATATATATATATATATATATATATATATATGTGTGTGTGTGTGTGTGTGTGTGTGTGGTGCAACTCCTGGAAACATTGTATACAGTGATACTGACCATGTGGTGTAATGTATATATATGTTGTAACTCCTGGAAACATTGTATACATTGATACTGACCATGTAATATGTATTTATTTATTTATTTATTTAAATTTGTTGACCGGGAGTGTCCGACTGGATGTGGGTCCATTTTCAGCGGAGGCCCGGGGAGAAAAGCTCCACAGTAAAATAAACAGACAGTAGTTACATTGGATTACATAGCGATTAACAATTTAACATAGAAATTTCTTACAACATATTTACAGATGAAGAACATAGTACATCAGTAAACAACTAGAATCTTTATCTGTGAAGTACATAACAGGCATTAACAAATGTAACAATGAGAAGTTCCTGCTGTATAATAAGTACTAGGCCTATGAGCATCTGAGCTTGTTATAATCAAGGTAGTTAGTGGAGTGGAAAGAAAGGTAGTAGTTGGATGGGGTGGGTGATATTAGAGTGGGAGTTGCAAGGGCATAGCCAGCATGTTTTTAGGTATGCTTTTAGTAAAGTTTTGAAGTGGGTGCATGATGGTACGGAGGTAATTGTGGGTGGGAGTGAGTTCCATAATTTGGCTATGGCGCAAGAGAATAGTGCTTCACCAGCAGAGTTATTGGCTTTAGTGATCTGCAAGTGATTTTTGTTGCTGGATCTTAGTGGTCTGGTGGTGCGATAGGGTTGGAGTAGATTCTGGAGGGATGGGACATTTAGTGGATGGTTTACTAGTTTGTGGGCGAGTGAGAGTTGATACCACTGAAGGAGGTGAGGGAGTTCAAGCCAGCCCAGATCAGCAAGTGAGAGACAGTGGTGACTATGGTAGGATGCCCCTGTGGCAAATTTGGCAATTTTGTTGTAGCAGGTCTCTAGCTTGTTTAGATCACATTGCCTTAGGTTGGTATATATTGGAGAGGCATAAAGTAGGGTGGAGATAAGGTGGGAATTTGCTATTGAAATAGTTGCTGCTTTGGTGAGAAATTGTTTATTTCTGTATAATGCTCTTAGTTTTTTGTGGACTTTTTTTATGGTCATGGAAATGTGAATGTCAAATTTTAGTTTATTGTCTATTTCCACTCCTAGCAATTTGGTGTGTTCAGTTGGGTATATAGTGGTGTTGTCTTTTGCTGTGATGTTAAAGTGAGAGTTGTTTTGAGTATGTTTGGTGGGTTGGAAGATGAGTAGTTTAGTTTTTTTGGATTGAGTATTAATTGGGCATCGGATAACCATGTTTCAACAGAGGAAAAGGCTTCCTGTGTGACTTTTTGCAGTTTGGGTAGGGACTGGGCTGAGCAGATGATGGTCGAGTCATCTGCATATTGGATGAGTGTGCCATGTTTGGTGGCAGAGGCTAGATTATTGGTGTAAACAGAGAAGAGTAGGGGTCCAAGGATGTATCCTTGGGGAACCCCTATGGAGACAGGTAGTTGGGGAGATATGTCATTCTGCCATACAACGGATTGTTGGCGGTCAGACAGGTAACTCTGAAACCAGTTGGTGACTGATTGTGAGAAGGATAGGTTATTGAGGACAGAGATAAGTTGTTTGTGTGGGACCATGTCAAATGCTTTAGATAGGTCTAGGAAAGTAGCAGAGGAGAGATAGCCATTGTTTTTATGCTGAAGGATAGTGTTAGTAAAGGAGAGTAAGGCAGTGGTGGTGCTATGGTTTGGTCGGAAACCATGCTGAGTACTGGAAAGGAGGTTGTTAGTAAGGAGGTAGTGTGAGACCTGAGAGTGTATGCATCTCTCTAGTATTTTGGAGAGTGGAGAGGGAATAGCTATGGGGCAGTAATTGGTTAGTTCTGCAGAGGGTCCGCCTTTGTGGAGGGGAATTATATGTGAGACTTTCCACAGTGTGGGAATGCAACTTTCTGACAGAGATCGGTTAATCAAGATGGATACTGGGTAGGCCAGAGCATCAGCTGCGATTTGTAGGTATTCACATGGGAGGTTGTCTGCTGCTAATTTGGTGGGTTTAAGTTTAGTTTAGAGTTTTTTTATGTTGGAGGTAGGTACAGGAGAAAAAGAGAAGGCAGTGGGGAGATTACTAGTTGAAGGTGTGTGCTGGAGGGGAGGGGGGTTGTGTTGTTTAGCTAGTGATAGTATGGTTTGGGTGAAGTGTGTGTTGAATGAGGTAGCAATATTTTCTGAGGAGTGAGGGATGTTAAGAGGAGGGGTACTGACTTTACCTGGGTGGAGGATGGAGTTTATGGAGGACCAGAATTGTTTGGGGCTGTGTTGTGAGGAGTCTAGGGCAGACTGGTAGTATTGGAATTTGTCCTGTTTTATTAGCTTTTTGACTCTATTGCGTAGCTCAAGGAATTTCTGTCTAGCTGAGGGGGTTTTGGTTTTGCGCCAGTGCTCCCAGGCTTTATCCCTGTTTTTCATTTCTGACTTAGTGGTTTTCTGTAACCATGGGGAGGGTTGTGCTTTGGTTCTGGAAAATCTTATGGGGGTATAGTAATTAAGGATGTTCAGGAAGGTAGTATTAAAAAATTCAACTGCGTCATCTAGACTGAGGTACTTTAGAGCATGCCAGTTACATTCTTTGAGGGATGAGATGAATGTGAATGGGTTAAAGTTTATTTTTTTACGTATTTGGCGATAGATGACAGGTTTAGCTTGGTATAGGTATTTTTTGAGCAGGAATGTTGGGGAGTGATCACTGAGGCTATCTGATAAGCAGCCTGTTATATATGACTGGGGGCTCTTTCTGACTAGTATCCAATCCAGGGTAGTGTGCTTGCTGGAGTTTTTATTTATCCTTGTTGGTGACTGGACTAGTTGGGTGAAGCCATGAATGTGTACATGATGGGTTGATGATGATATAAAGTACATGATGGTACATGATGATATAAAGTTTATATATGGTGTAACTCCTGGAAACATTATATACAGTGATACTGACCATGTGATATGATGTACATATATTTACAAAAAATGAAGAACTGACAATAGAGATAGAAGTACAACAAACTATTAAGTAAAAAAACTTCCTGAGCATCTAGTGAAGGACAAAGACATGGAGCGTAACTTCGGTATTTAGCTCTTTCGATCTTTATTGATGTACAGATCTTTTTCAGAATGAAATCTCTTGAATCTTCTGCTCCAATGGAGGTCCGAGGCTTGGCCTCTCTCTCTCCTTCATCTCTGTGGTTTTGGTCTTCTTGCGTTTGTGGCATCTTCTTATCTTCGTGTCTAGGCTGGTTGATCTATATTCTGTGTGGCTTGTGGCAGACTTCAAGCCAGAGTTGCTCTGGGTCTTTTATGTTTTCTGTAGTGTGCTTCGTTGTCGTCTATCATTTTCCTGACATCCTCCTGTGAGTGGTTTTCCAGCTGTGTAAATAGGTTTATCGCTGAGTCCTGGATAAGTTGTTTCATGGATGGTGAGTGGGTATCTCTGTGCAGTAGAAAATTCTCATTTAGTCCTGGAGTTATTTCTGCATTCAGTCTGAATTGCCATTTGAGCTCCCTGACTTCATGTAGGGAGTCTGTGTCTCCGAATAACAGAGCTATTTGTTCAAGTACAAACAATTTTAACCCTGTGAATCCAGTGCAACTAGTACTGTGTTTTCCTAGTGCATTGCCAGGGTTATGGGATCTTACTGCTCCTAGGTGTTCTTTGATGCAGTCTGATAATTTTCTGGTGGTTTTGCCAACGTAAAATGTTGGGCAAGAATCGCATACTGCTGCATAGACCATGGAACTGGTGTGGCAAAAATAAAATCTTTGGAAGCAGATTTTGAGGGAGCAATGTTGGAAAATGAATTCTTGCCCCACCAAGATGTCTTTGCAAGACACACAATTGCTGCAGGTGAGCATCCCTTTGGAGGCTGTGGTTATGCTGCTATTGTCCAAAAGAAGCTGTGAGTCTCTGATCTCGAACAATGCTTGAAGAGTTTTAGTTTTTTTGTAGCAGAAGCTGGGAGATCCTCCCAGGGAGGATTTCAGTTCCTTGTCTGTGGAGATGATGTCCCAGTGTGCAGACATGATTTGTTTGATATTTTCCATATCCCTGCAGATGGGGACTGAGAAGCTATGAGATTTGTCTGCCTTTTGGGAATTAGTAGTACGATAGGTGAACCCATATGTTAGGATGGGTTTAAACTTGTTGTGCTTGTCTTTGGTGACCTCTTGGAGTATCAAGCTCACCAACTGAGCTGGGTAGTGTCTCTCTCGGAACATAAGAGACAAGAACTCGGGCTCCTGTAGGAAGGTGGAGTCATTGCTGATGAGCCTGGACAATCTGATGAATTGGCCATGCATCACATTCTTTTTCATAAAGAATGGGTGCTGGCTTCTGAAGTCCAGGAAATTGTTTCTATAGGTCTCCTTTCTGTAAATGTTGGATACCTGGGAATTATTAGGTCCATCGATCGAGATGAGGGTGTCCAGGAAAGCTATGCTTGAACCAGGACTAAATGAGAATTTGAATGTAAAATGTGCTCTGAAGTGACGTAGATAACCCTCTACAGCTGCTCCTAGCAAACTCCACTGTAAAATTGCACTAAAGCATTGCATCACAAGTTGTTACCTTAATTTAAATATTTGTTTCTCATTGGCCTTAATTAAATGCATTGTAATTAGCTACCGAGCCCAGCTCACATTACCGATTGGCTAATTCCTCCACGTAATTTAAATACATGTACTATTTAAGTGACTTGCCTTGGCACAGTATTTCATTCTGAAGAAGATCTGTACATCAATAAAGATCGATATATATATATATGGTGTAACTCCTGGAAACATTGTATACAGTGATTTTGACCATGTGATATAATGTGTATATATATATATATATATATATATATATATATATATATATATATATATATATATATATATATATATGGATCTACCTGACAACATCGACACTTCATAACACCGACAACGACTTCACCGACACCACATAATCGACAGTTCACAAACACGACACCTCATACACTCGACACATCATAACAACAAACAAAACAAATCCCCTGTCCAAAACCCACACACACAACACAAGCACACCAAAATCCTTACAAACCAACACTAACCCTTACATACACAACTATCTACAACCCTAACCGAAACCCTAACCCTAAGGTCCGTCACTATCGCACACTCACCTAACCCACGCCCTAACCCTAACTCACTTAACCCGCCCCTAACCCAAAAAATATCACTACTGCACCCTTACCTAACCCACGCCCTAACCCTATCTCACTTATCCCACCCCTATCCCTACAGACCGTCAACATCGCACACTTACCTTACTCGCACCCTTACCTAACCCGCGCCCTAACCCTAACTCACTTATCCCACCCCTATCCCTACAGACCGTCAACATCGCATACTTACCTTACTCGCACCCTAACGTCCATCACTACCGCATACTTACACATCCTTTCCCCATCTCAGTGTTCTCAGCATCGGTGTTTTCCTCCGTTGGTCTTCTGACTTGTCAATCTTCTGGCGCCGGTGAAGTCATTGTCGGTGTTATGACGTGTCGATGTTATCAGGTAGATCCATATATATATATATATATATATATATATATATATATATATATATATATATAAATATATATAGATATATATATATATTGTAACTCCTGGAAACATTGTATACAGTGATACTGACCATGTGATATAATGTATATATATGGTGCAACTCCTGGAAACATTGTATACAGTGATACTGACCATGTGGGTCCAACTACCTTGGACTGGATACTTACTAATAACCCTCTTCAAACCTACAATGTAGGGATCCTCCCAGATGATCTAAGTGACCACTCCCTAACCTACTTTATCAGATCTAAAACCAAACCCACTCATTCCAACTTTGCCAGGAGTGTTCGCTGCAAAAAAACAATTTAACCATGATCTATTCCTGACAGAACTTAAACAATGTAATTGGTATCCACTAAAACATCTTCCACTTGATGAAGCAGTAGCCTATTTTAGTACAACTTTCTTATCCATCCTGAACCACCATGCCCCATTACGCTCTATTAGATGCAAAACTAAACCAGCACCCTGGCTCTCAAATACTACTAGGCATAAAATCCATCTGAGAAACAAAGCCTGGGCTTAATGGCGTGCTACTAAAAACCCATTAGATCATTTAATTTTTAAACAACTAAGAAATAATACTAAAACAGCCATAGTGCTAGATAAAAAGAACTTTTACCTCCAAATACAGCAAACCCATCTTAATAAGCCTCAAATGTTTTGGAACAGCATTAACAAACTTCTGCACCCAGGTCAATCTACCTCCCCTAACCCTCTAGGCTCTAACCCAGATAATCCTATTCAAACTGCCAAATCCTTTAATTCATTCTTTACCAACACCATCCAATCTCTTGCTAGCCATCTTTCACCAGACACATCAAATCTGCCTAACTCACCTTTAAATCTTCCTCCATCCTTTCAATTTCAACCAGTGCCTACTTCTACTATATGCTCTCTTCTACTAAAACTGAAACCTTCCACCCTTCTGCTGACCAACTCCCAGCAGAATACCTTCAAATTGATGCCAGACCCATTGCCTACCCCATATCCATTCTTATTAATAGAACCATCAGTGAAGGATACATCCCATCCATCTGGAAAATTTCTTACATTATTCCTCTACACAAAGGTGGGAACTCTAGTGAATACTCTAACTTTCATCCGATAGCCTTACTATCTCCTCTGGCAAAAATTATGGAAAAATGTATCCAGAAGCAACTTCTAAACCACCTTCTCCAAAATAAACTATTGGCAAACTGTCAACACGGTTTTAGACCCTACCACAGTACCACCACTGCCCTGCTATCATTTACAGATTGTATTAACAATAAACGTAACAACGGCCTTCTTTCCTCTGCAATTTTCATTGATTTATCCAAAGCCTTTGACATGGTTCATCATCAGCTGCTCTTGCATATTAATCACTTTCGCTAGACCCATTAGCCATCAACTGGTTCAAATCTTACCTCAATAACAGAAAACAAGCAGTACTTTGGCACAATAATCTTTCTAATCTCTTACCTATCTCCCTGGATGTCCCTCAAGGCTCCATATTAGGCCCTCTCCTATTTTCCATCTATATTAATGATCTTCAGTCAGCAATTCCACATTCTACCTGCATTCAGTATGCTGATGACTCCACTATTATCTGCTCAGCTACTTCTCAAATCAACCTGCAGAACATCACCCAGAATGCATTTAATACTGTTGAACAATGGTTTACAAAACATTGCCTCCTTCTAAATCCAAAGAAAACTAAACTTCTACTCTTCTCCCCAACCCGTAAGTCCACCCCCATCCATTTTACACTTGCATCTAACGATGGTACGGTTATCTCTCCAGACCTCACTACCAAACTCCTAGGAATAACCATAGACAACAACCTCAATTTTGACACACATATTAACAGTACAATAAAAACGATCAAAAAGAAACTTGGATCCCTCTGTAGAATCAAACCCTTTCTTACTCCAACAGCCAGGACTGCTATAGCCAGAACACATCTCATCTCTACGTTGCTCTATGTCTCACCCATTTATACAAACCTTTCTAAAGCCAACATTAACAAGCTGACTGTATCCTATAATAATATTGCCAGATTTGCTGTTGCCTCTCCTTTTCGAACTCATCACTGTCTAAATCTTAAACAACTTGATTGGTTAGAGTTTCTACACCATCTCCACTTCTCTCAGCTTACAATTGCCCACAAAACCCTACACCAATCCTCCAATACTCCTATTCTTGCAAGCCTCCTTACCCTCTACCAAAATCCGAAAAACCTACGCTCTTCTAATAAACTTCTGATTAACACCTGCAGATCCAACAATTTGGCAGGAGACTCCCTCTGCTGCAATTCCATTGGTAAGCTTTGGAATGCTCTACCCTCTGAACTTACAACTCTCTGCTCTCATGCTCTTTTCAAAAAGAAGCTTAAGCTTCATCTCATGACTCACTGGTTATGTTCCTGTTCTATCCCTGACTAACTGCTGCTTCCTCTCACCTACAACCTCCTGTTTTATCTACCCTTCTCTTCTAACTCTGCTCAGGATGTATCTTTTGACTGAAGTCTTCACATAGATACCGATAGGTCATCAATGTTTATTGCTCTGGCCATGCCTTATACTTTAAAAAAAAAAAAAAAAAAATCATTTTGCTGTATTCCTCTGTATACTTTTTCATGATTGTACTTAATTTGGTGTTTTTTATTGTATATTGTTATTTTGTATATCATTCGTTAATTTCTTGTTTGTACTCAACATGGAGCTTTTCTCCCCGGGCCTCTACTGAAAATGGACATGTATCCAGCTAGACTAGCCCGGTCAACAAATGTAAAATAAAATAAAATAAAATAAATGTGATATAGGGTCTATATTAGAACATCAAAGTTTCAAAACTTCGAATGTTCTAATATCGAACCCTATTCAGCGAAAGCTGAAAACATAGAACATACAGAACAGGTATTTTTTTCCTAGGGTAAAAATTTGCTGTTCCAAAACACTTGCACACAACACAAGCACACCAAACAAACAGCAATCCACACATATATACCTAAAATCTTACATCTAACCCTACACTAAAGTATACATACACCACTAACTATCCACTTACCTTAACCCAAGCCCTAACCCTAAGGTCCATCACTATCGCACACTCACCTCACTCGTGCCCTAACCTTAACTCACCTACCCCACCCTAACCCTCACATCCACACAATCGCACACATACCTAACCAGTGCCTTAACCCTAACTCACCTAATCTGCCCTAACCCTCACGTCCACACAATCGCACACATACCTAACCCGCACCCTAACCCATACTCAATCGCACACTTATCTGTATCCGACCTTTAACCTTCCACCACAGTGCTGAAAATATCGAAGCAACAGAAACGGACAACCAAATTCTTTCCTAGGAAAAAATTTGGTTTTCTGTTGCTTCGTTATTTTCAGCTTTCGCTGAATAGGGTTCGATATTAGAACATTTGAAGTTTTAACTTCGATGCTCTAATATATATATATATATATATATATATATATATATATATATATATATAGATATATATATATATATAGATATATATATATATATATATATATATATATGTTGTAACGTCTGGAAACATTGTATAAAGTGATACTGACCATGTGATATAATTATATATATGTTGTAACTCCTGGAAACATTGTATACAGTGATACTGACCATATGATATAATGTGTATATATATATATATATATATATATATATATATATATATATATATATTGATACTGACCATGTGATATAATGGGTGTATATATATATATATATATATATATATATATATATATATATATATATATATATATATATATATATATCTACACACACACACATGCATATATATATATATATATATATATATATATATATATATATATATATGTTGTAACTCCTGGAAATATTGTATACAGTGATACTGACCATGTGTTAAGATGGAAGTTATACAGTTTAAAATATATAGTCAATATTTAATATCCGATTTACATTTGGATTTTCCCTGGCCAAATAGGAAAATTTACTTTCAA
The DNA here is from genome assembly GCF_019279795.1 of Protopterus annectens. NCBI lineage: Eukaryota > Metazoa > Chordata > Ceratodontiformes > Protopteridae > Protopterus > Protopterus annectens. The sequence goes on from NC_056737.1 coordinate 1,011,262,361, forward strand.
AAAGATTTCATATAAACATAAGTTGTACTCTGATTCTAGAACCAATGGCCATGTTGCCCCCCCCCCCCCCCTCAGCTTGTTTGGGAAGAAGTTGCTGTTTTGGTTTTATCAGATTAGGATGCACTGTGAGAGCTTTTACAATCCCTTGACTAAAGATGATGTGCTACCCTGCTAGTGCCTGGGTGAGCTACAATTATTTAATTTAAATCATAAATGGCTTTACTGCCTTATTGGAAATGCTGCATTAAGATGTTTGGAAGGGCCCACTTTGTCTAGTTTACAGTCAGTATTCTAACAATATGCTGTAGCTCTGACCAATAGCCCCTCCTTGTATGGAAACTGTTTCTTTACATACTAAGGGGGGGGGGTCATAACTATTATATCTCTACAGAGGAATTTTGTTTTTATTTTTATTTTTTTTTTAATGAGTCTATCTAGAAAGAATAAATGAATGCTCTCTTCATAATGATGTTGTGATCACTAAGCACTTGTGAATACAAGATTCTCGTTTCTTTTCAACTTTAGTAGGATAGTTTGCAGTGGGGAGAACAGTCCCTGCATAGAATAGGACTTGCATATATCATTTCCATTTCTGAATCAAAAGCTTAGCTCACTCTCTTTATGAAAAAAATATATATATTGTGGTGAGAGGGTTGAGATGGCTAACCTGTCATGCTCTGTCAGAGGGTTCAAGTTTCTCAGAATTTCCATGGCTAATGTCCACTGATAATCTGTTAGTGACTGCAGAGTTCTTTAACACCTCCACGCTGTTTAATAAGATTAGTAATATGCTCAAAAGTTTTTCATTCACATTTATGTAGTCTCTTATGGACTGCTCCTCCTACCAGCATTTCTGCCTACCATGTTACCACATACATAGCGACATCCCTTCAGTGTGGGCCCTAGTCCGTGACAATTGTTACAGCTAATTCTTCCTGCTTCATTCATCAGGACAGCAGACACTTTACTATTATTATTTATTTATTTATTTTATTTACAGTTTGATTACCGGGGAAGTCCACTGGGCCTAGTGAGCCCGTTTTCAGTGGAGGTCTGGGGAGAAAAGCCCCATGAAACAGATTACAGTGAAGATAGCAGTCCGATAAAAATAAAAGTACAAGTACAAAAACATATCAAATAATACAAAGCGTGAGCAATATTGCCCGTAGTGGAAAAATATCATGCAGATGCATTTCAACAAATTCACATAGTTAAAGTCAAAAGTCAAATCTGTTTACAATATTTACAGAGTGTGAGAGATCGTATGGGAATTAGCTATAGAAGGTTATAGCCAGCTATAAGGTGCTTAGGATCTCAGGAGGATACCCTCCCAGGGGCTTTTGTTAAAGAGTTCTAGGTAGGGAGAATACAGTTAGGAGAGGTAGGTGTAAAGCTGAGTTTTGAAGTTGTTTGTGTTTGACATTTTCCTTAGTGTGGAAGGGACAGAGTTCCATTCCTACGTAAGGAGAAGGAGAGGAGAAGTCATCCAGCAGGACGTTTAGGTTTGTGGACAGTAATCAAGTTTTGGTGTTCAGATCTGAGAGTTCTGTTTAGGGTGTATGGGGGAAGGATGTTAGTTAGAGCTGGGCATTTGGATGGATTAAATATTAGTCTATGTGCTGTAGTGAGCTGGACGAAGTCCAGGTAATTTGTGAATTCTAACCAGTTGAGGGATTGGAGGGTAACAGTGATGAGTGGAATGTTTGGCTTTGGTGGCAAATTTATAACAGCTTTCAAGTTTGGAAGTGATGGAAGAGGACAGGTTAGTTAGTAGTGGGGCAATATACAGAAAGGAGGGAAGAAGGTAAGAGGAGGCAAGAGTCTGCCTGGTAGAAGCAGAGAGGAAGTGGTTGTTCCTGTATAGCATATCTAGTTTTTGGTGGGTTTTCTTTATATTTTGCTGAATATGGATGTCGAACTTGAGGTGTTCGTCTGTAGTTACACCAAGTAGTTTGGCAAAGGGAACAACTTCGATCAGAGAGTTGCTTTGGCTAAGGACTTGGAAGGAATTTTTATCAAGAGAGAAAGATTTTGAGGGTGAGAATAGTATTATTTTAGATTTCTTAGCATTGAGAGAAAGGCGATTTTTGGCACATCCAGATCTTATTAGTTGAGAAGGCAGCCTGAGTTTTAGATAGGTGTTCAGGGAGGTTAGAGGCAAAGCAGATAAGTGTAGAGTCATCTGCATATTGGATGACTTTGGTATTAGGAATAACAGAGTGAAAGTTATTGATAAAGATATTAAACAGCATTGGTCCGAGGATGGACCCCTGTGGTACTCCAGTAGGGGTGGGTAAGAGAGTTGAGGTGCCTTTTTCACATTTCACAGCCTGAGATCTATCTGACACATAGCATGAGAACCAGGAAAGTGTGTTTTGGGAGAGATTTAGGTTTGAGAGGTGACTTAAAAGGTGCTTGTGGGAAACAGTATCGAATGCTTTAGAGAGATCTAGGAGCGCTGTGGATACTAAGTTCCCAGAATCTGAGGCTTGATTTATAATTTCTAAGAATAAGAGTAGAGCTTTTTTGGTGCTATGTCCTGGTTGGAAGCCATGTTGGGTAGGGTAAGAAGTTGTTTTTTAGTCAGAAAGGCATACGTTGGAGGTGGATGCACTTTTCTAGGATTTTGGAGATTTTGGAGGGAGAAAAACTATAGGGTGGAAGCTTGAAATGTTAGTGTTTTTGCCTCCCTTGTGCAGAGGAAGAATAAAGGCAGAATGGCAGAGTTTAAGGACATAGGATTCTTTTATGGATCTATTAATTAGGGTACTAATTGGGAGACAGTATTCTGCTTCGACTAATTTTGCATCCATCACAGAACATTAGTTTCACTAGTCACCTTCACAAGGCATTTGTCCTTTAAATATGCATATTTTACATTGTGTCACTTTTCCAGATTATCAGTTATATTAAAAAAAACAGATCTTTTATCTACATTAGCCAATCCACAAAGTTGTTAGATAGAAATGAAATAGGTAGCTCACCCCTCTTAAGACTGATTTCGTCCATTTCAGTCACAGTTGCTTGAAGAAGCCTTTTAATTTCAATAGAGCAACTGTTATCACCAGACATTCAAAATCAGAGGCATTTGCATGTTCTTCTCTCAGTTTGTATAAATAAATATATATACAAGTAGCATCCAGTATTTAGTTATGCATGACTAAATTTGCTAAAGCACAATGCATTGCAAATGTCTATGCTTTTTCACTGCATGTTGATGATAATCTTGGGATTTGCATCAATAAAGCATTTGACGAATTAAATAATTTCCAAAGTCCTAGAACCATTTTATATTGCATTCAGCATTCTCTAAAATAGATGTGACTAATGGATTAGCTGCCTGTTTGTAAACCTCTTTGGCTATTGTAGTATATATTGGTTACATAAAACATTTCATTATATATATTCTGAGTTTTCATGATAACATTTCTTTTGTTCTTACTAAGTTCACAAAATTCATCAAAGAGTAATGTTTGCCGTTTCTGAGAGTCGATGATACATTTTCCTAACATGATAGCCGTTCCATTATCGCCACAAAGAATGTCTCGTTTCTTTTTATCTGTAAGTTCATCAGAAAATATGGATTCGTTCATTTACATAAAACATGCTTTTTTCCTTTGTGATTCCCTTGCTTCTAAGTTAGGTCAGTTGAATTATTTTGATACTCCCTTTCTTGCTATATAAATGTACCAGTGGTTTAATAATGTCACCTTTAATGTATTTCCATAATTTAAAAGTACAGTCTTTGTAATTATGAAATTTTATATAAACTTGTTTATATATATATATATATATATATATATATATATATATATATATATATATATATATGTGTATATATATATATATATATATTTGGTATTTATGGTGTCTGTTTGCTCTAACTTTATTCTTAAATCCAAAGTACATTTCTATCTGCATGGGCCTGTCGTCCTATTTAAAGTGACATAGTAGTCATTCATTCTGATTTTGTAATACTTTCCCTTTGATTTTTAGCTGTTCTTTAAAAATATTCCCCCAGATTCACTAATCTTCCGTGCAGGACTAGCTTAGTCCTGCATGGAAGCGCCTGTTTAGGAGGAGGATGGCTGTGTTCCATGAATATTAATGAAGGGGCGTTGCCCGACCTCCTAGGCTTACACGGAGCATGTACAGGTGCAGGAGGCGTGTCTGAGAGCAGAGCTCTCAGAATAAACATGCCCCTGCAATGTAGAACAACACAAAGTGGAAATAAATGAGCGAGACCATTCATAGGTGTCCGCATATCCCCACCAACAGTCCCCCATGTGTACAACAGCAACAGGACATAAACATCAAAAAAAGAAACCCCTTTATTTTTTTTTTAAATCCGAGTACAGCTAACTGTAGGTGTGTGGGTATGCCCATTGCTTAGCTATGGTTAAAGCAGCTTAAAAGGCTGAAGAGGATAACAAGGAAGATATATGTAAATGAAGCAGCACAGCAATAGTGTAGTGGGCAGAGCATTTGGCTAATGAGCAGGCATTCCCAGTTCAAGTCCCACTGCAGCACAATCTATTTTACATGACAAAGCATGGTATAACCATTATTTTTATTTCAAAACCCACTAAATAACATATATTTATGAACTGGAGTACTGCAGGAAATGCACATGTGAAGAGTCAGTGTCATAATGAATAAGGCAGTAGTAAGCAGGTGTAAGCAGAGATAAGCAGTAGTAAGTATATGTAAGCACTAGTAAGCGTGTTTAAGAGTGTTTGCATGGGGGTAAGCATTGCTTACACAGATTAAGCAAAGTAGAAGCTAACTGACTGTAAAAAACTATAACTTGAAATAATCAGTGCTTACCACCACGCAAACACATGCAAACTCGCTTACAACTGCTTTAAAGTGCCTTAATCACTCTGTATCCAATGAGCCTTTGTCTGCCCAGCAACAAAATAAACAGCGATGCAGGTCTTAAACCCATGACTCTATACACCACAGTTCCAGTAGCTATCCACCAAGCCATCACAGAAGTACAGAATAATGAGGTGGTAGTAAACATGTCTTCACCATAGTATAACCAAATTGAGCTTGTGACAGGCATCAGTATACAGTCATATGTGCCATAACCAACTACATAACATAAATATGTGAAGTAGAGTACAGCAGTAAGCTCAGAAGTGAGGTGTACTTGTAATAGAGTGTCGAAGTCCCCAATAAAACACAAGGACCCCACAGAGTGTACGTACACATCAATCAGGGCTACTAGGCATACATATAAGGTGTAATGAATAATAACACAATGCCAAAAAGGCATTATAATGAATGCCTACTGTAGGCAACACCAAGCATGGCACAGGCCAGCTTAGGAGGTGTGAGCAATGTGTAGACCAGCTAACTCTTTGTGCCCAGTGGTATACCCCTTTAAACAATATCAGCTTTAGGTAAGCATGTTTGCCCAAAGCTTAGCCTTTTCAAAACCAGCCAATCACGGATAAGTGAGGGAAATCAGCCCTACTTAAACCCAAGAGGTGGGGATACAGCTCATAACTAGTTGTAGCTTCCCCTTGCAGGCACTATGGCAATAAGGGGAGAAGGAGTGCGCTTCCAGGTGCAACGCTGATGCAGCCACAAGTCCAAGGTCATGGTTGGACTCCTAGTTAAAGACCATGTACAGAGACTGCTGCAGGGCCAGTACCAGGGCTCCCAATATAAGGCAGAGGCCTGGGATCATCTCGCACGAGACTTCACCAGTGCCACTGGCATACCCCGAACTGGTGAGCAAGTCAGGCACCACTATGCTGACCTGAAGCAGCAGAAGGGGGACATCTTGGAGGAGTGGCTCCAAAAGGCTACAGCATCAGGGGATGTCCCAGCCATGTGTAAGTATCAGTCCACTACCTGTTTAATAATTGCCAGCTCAGGTATATCATGGCTAGGTATGGCTAAATATTCCTCTTATGTCCCCTACAGACAGCTGCAATGGAGAGGGCCGTGAACCAGGAGGCCCACATCTGCTGGATGGCACTGTTGTGACATGAGGCAGGTTAGTAATACTCATGCTTTTACTGTCATAGAAAATATAAAAGTAGTAGTAAAGTAATTGCTAGTATAAAACCTGTATTGTTCAAGGCAAGTACTGCATACACTAGAGAATATGGCAGGAAGAGTCTCATATTTTTATTATGGCAATAAAAGTGTAGTACCCTGACGAAGCAGATCTAACTGCTGGACTGTATGTGTATATTCTGGAATCATATGGTAATGTAGATTTGCAATCATGTAATAGTACTGTAGTATTAAGCACTGTTACCCAGACCATGCACCATAACGTGAATGTATAGGAATGCCTGTATATGACAGGTGTAATCAATAGACCATTTAGTACAACTGAGAGACACATAGACAGTAAACAGGTGCAAAGCAGACAACAAAACCTGAATAGCACATGTAACTGAGATGTGAACTGTTGTTTAATTAGCACATACAGCCATGGTTTAAATCCTACTAGTGGTAGTAGTCTGCATACAGAATTATACACCACGACTGTACAGATATGTCCAGACTATCTATTAATGTGGCCCATATCTAATGCCTATCAACCTATCTCCCTGGAAATCAGTGGGATGCTCCCAGACATATAGGCAGCAAACAGGAAATACAACTGATTGACACACATCTATGACAACAAACCTGGCACACTAGCAACTCCCCAGTACCTTATGTGACTAAGAAACCATGTATGTCCTATTTACACCCAACCTGTTAAGCTGTGGTCAGAGTGTGTACAGTAACAGAGTGAGATATATGTGCATAATACTAATGTGTAATCTGGAACCTTGTGTGACAACAGTCAGGTAGTGCTAACAAACATTGCTCCCACAGGTACATTGGATATGAACACTGTGCTGTGAAATACAGACCAATATAACCTGTATTGGTACTGTCCACCTGGTATTGTAGGGGATTGTGAGTGTTGCAGTTTCTTTGAATAATAAAGTATCACTGATCACCATCACCCACACTGTGCTACACAATATAACTCTGTAGGAAAGCATGTTTATGTGTGTGTCAGGTCACTAAAGGTGGAAGAGGGCAATATGCTAGATATGTCCAAGCATACCAGCATGTGGTCAATACATGGTCAGGGTCCGTGCAAAAAGAGTTGAATAGCATAGTGCAAAACATCAACCTGGAATCCGGCCGTATGTGTACAGTTAGTCAGTGTTAACAAACATTCCCTCCACAGGTATACCAGGTAAGAGGTGTATACTGCAGGTAAAACCGGTTCATGTTTAATGATGTTGACAGCCATATCAGTGTCCAATATAGGTGTATAGGGTAGTGTAGTAAGACTTGTAAGGTTCAGATAAAAGCACTGACTAGGAAAGTAATGTGGAGTACAGGAATATACTACTTGTTAATTGACATCTTTCTCTCCCCCCACCTTAACTCCAACAATAATCAACATACCCACCCCAGTTGGTATGTACTGACTCTGATAATGGCCAATCGTTTGATAAATATTCTAATGGTTCCCACGCATGTGCCATATTGAATTATTCCAACATTGTTGGTATGGTGCCATCAACATACCTGCATGCTGTTCTTATTACCACTGTGGTCCCATAAATGCATGCGTTCTGTTTGCTATGCAACTGTTCTGTATCTGGTGTCTGGGTTAATGGGAATATCTATGCATGCTGTTATACCTAACCCTGGAATGTGTTGACTATTACTAACCCATATATGATGTTGAAATCTAAACACTACAGCACGCTTGGGAAGGCCGGTTCCAGCGGACCGACCTGTCCCACCTCAGCTAGCCGAGGCACCGGGCACCAGCATGTCTGGGGCCCAACCCCACACTTCCCTGTCTGTTACTCCTGCACCACCTTCGGGTGGAACCACCTCAGGGGATGGGGCTCGCCCCCCTGGGAGTGGATGCAGAAAGGCACTTGTCACCCATCGCCAGGTTGGGGTCGTGGTGTGTAGAGCGATCAATGACCAGGTCAGTGATCTTCTATGCCAGCTTGAGAGCCGAGTGTCGTGATTAGAGAGTCAGCCTTGCTCTATGGCTCAGCTCCCAGTACAGCCACCTTTTGGGCTGTGAAGATGCAGTGTTGACTGCCCATGGGTGGGGACCTCAGTCCCACTGTTACCACTAGGGGGCTTGTGGGCTTCCGATATCCAAGCACCCCTCCCCATCAAGGTGTTTACCCCCCAGATGTGTCATATACCACCCCTGTATGTGTCTTGTGTGTCTTGTCTGTTAACCTACCCAACCTACCTCCCCAAACATACCTACTACCCCTCCCCAACATCCCACTCCCACCTGAAAAAAAAAAGGGCAATCATCTGTTCCCACAACAAATCTCGCCCCATACATAGCTGTCCATTTCGCACGTGTCCACTGGACACATGTAATCTGGTCTAAATGGCATCAAAATTAATTGTTGTTGTCCTCAACTCTCTCCAAGGGGTTTGAGTGTCCAAACCTACCTCCAAATTCAGTGTATATGCACTGCTGTTGCTGTAAAAGAAATGGGCAGCTATGGACCTTGTCTACATCCTTCCTCCACATCCCTAGCTTTTTTGCCTACTGTCTTTCCCTCCTTGGGCCCCTTTTTCACCACTTTCCTATCAACCCTTTTTCTTTTCTTTTAAAGAAATTAGCTGGGGCGTTAGCGTGAGTAAGCAGTTTTAAGCAGCAGTAAGTGGGTTTAAGTCTGTTTGCCCAGGGGTAAGCACTGCCCACACAGGTAAAGCAATGTAGAAGCTAACTGAGTATAAGAAACTGTAATCGGAAGTTAGCAGTGCTTAACTCCACACAAACCCGCACAGACCTGCTTACAACTGCTCAAAAGTGCCTTAATCACTCTGTATCCAATGGGCCGTGCTCTGCCCAGCAAAAAAATAAACAGCTGCTGCAAGGCTCGAACCCAGGACCTACACCCCATAGACAAAGCAATTTATCACTAAGCCATGCCAGATACAAACAAATCTGATATTTTCAGAAACATATCTTCCAGTCCAGTCATGCAACAGTACAGAAAATGTATACCAACATCTAGATGTATGTGTGTGTAAATATATTAATATCTAAACAGATACTACATATCTGTATATGTAGATATATATATATATATATATATATATATATATATATATATATATATATATATATATATATATATATATATATTTCTAAAACTATATACATATATATTAATATATATGAACATATATACATGTAAATGCCTACATTGACAGATATATGTGTCTACACATATATGTCTACATATACACAGTAAGTTACATATGTGTACGCAGATCCATATCTATGTAGGTATATATGGACATAGGTATATATATATATATATATATATATATATATATGTAAGCAGATATATATATATATATATATATATATATATATATATATATATATATATATATATATGTATATAGGTTTATATGGCCATACATCTGCAGATAACAATAGCAGATTAACAAAAAGACATATGTGTCCACATGACCATAAATAAGGATAGAGAGGCACCACACAATATACGTCTTGTACGAATAGGCACCCCACCCCCCAGCCAAACATGTCCACCCTGAAATACACTACCAAGTGTTGCAGATCCCATAACCAGGACCTGACACAACATGGGCACAAGATGTTAACAGTACTACATACCACTTGTATGATGTCAAGCTGGTATTGGTAACATATCATGCAGTACAGTCTGCCTCCCATAGGAAATGTAAAATGTGGAAGCCATCAACATCCCCAGGATACAGCTACACAGACACAGATATGCAGATACATATAAATATATATATATATATATATATATATATATATATATATATATATATATATATATATATATATATATATATACACATATATATATATATATAGATATACATAGGTTCATAGGTTCATAGGTAGGTACTAGGCTATTGGCCCTAGGGCTTATACAAACCTAGCCAAAAAGGTACCCTAGCTTTCGCCACCCAAGAAAATTATTTTCCTGTGCCCCTGTCAAGCAGAGCCACATAAGTGATCCCAGGGCTGAATTTCCTATTACCCATCCAATCATCAATATTTGTCTTGAAGAGTGCTAATGAGGAGTTCTGTTTGACATAGACAGGTAGTCTGTTCCAGAGTATGGGAAGTTTCTGAGACAGTAATCTATCCCTCCAGCATGTTCTGTTTATTGTGGTGACAAGGTTTAGGTTCCTTGAGTGTGTAGCTCTGAGAGATTGGGATTTCTTTAAGTGGAGCATGTCCAACAGCTCTGGGTTTGACATAGCTTTGTATGTTAGGCAGAGATCACCTCTGAGTAGGCGATATGCAACGGAGTAAAGCTGGAGTTTTTTGAGTCGGTCTGTTTAAGGCATCCGTTTGAGGCGAGTAATCCTCTTTGTGAGGTATTTTTGCAGCTTTTCCAGTTGTTGTAGATGTCTTGTGAGGTACATAACAAAAGGGGAGTTGTACTCTATAATGGGTCTAATGAGTGATGGGTACAGGGGAACAATGACCTCTTTTTTTCTGGATGAGAAACCTTTTGTGATGAGGTGTGCCACATAGAAGGATTTACTGACCACTGTAGCAATGTGATTATCAAAGGAGAGACTACTGTCCACTTGTGTCCCTAGGTCTCTTATCACACTTTCGGTGTTAAGTAGACTACCGCCTATGTGGTAGTTCATGGGTACAGAGTTTTTACCAAAGGGGATGACAATGCACTTTTTGGTATTGGGCTTGAGACCATGGCTTTGACACCAGACATCTGTCTCAGTGAGGCCCTTTTGTAGGATGTCCACATCATTAGGAGCTTCAATTATGGCTCCTAGTTGGCAGTCATCTGCAAATTTAGTTAGCCAAAGACCTTCTGTGTTAGCCTGTACTTCAGAGAAGTAGATACGAAAAAGAAGAGGACCCAGGACTGAACCCTGTGGTACTCCACTTGTCACTGGTCTGAAGTCTGATTTGGAGTCTGCTACTTTCACAGTGTGGGTTCTGTCAGTAAGACAGTTGGCAACCCATCTTGTGACATAGGTTCATAGGTAGGTACTAGGCTATCGGCCCAAGGGCTTATGTAAGCCTAGCCAACAAGGTTCCCTGGCTTACTCCACCCAAGAAAGTTATTTTCCTGTGCCACTGTCAAGCAGAGGCACAGAAGTGATCCCCTGGGTGTATTTCCTATTTCCCATCCACTCATCAAGATTTTTCTTGAAGAGTGCTAATGAAGAACTTTGCTTGGCATAGATGGGTAGCCTGTTTCAGAGTATGGGAAGTCTCTGGGACAGGAACCTATCCCTCCAGCATGTCCTGTTTATTGTGGTGGCATGGTTTAGGTCCCTAGAGCGTGTAGCTCGGAGGGGTTGGGATTTCTTTAGGTGTAGCATGTCCAACAGCTCAGGGTTTAACATAGCTTTATATGTTAGGCAGAGATCACCTCGGAGTAGGCAATATGCTATGGAGTAAAGCTGGAGATTTTGAGGTGGTCAGTGTAGGGCATTTGTTTAAGGCCAGTAATCCTCTTTGTGAGGTACTTCTGTGGCCTTTCCAGCTGCTGCAGATGTCTTGTGAGGGACATTCCAAAAGGGGCGTTGTACTCTATAATGGGTCTAATGAGTGTTGAGTAGAGGGGAACAATGACCTCTTTTTTCCTGGATGAGAACCCTTTTATGATGAGGTGTGCTACGTAGAAGGACTTCCTGACTACTGTGGCGATGTGACTATCAAAGGAGAAACTATTGTCCACCTGGGTCCCAGGGTCTCTTATCATGCATTCGGTGTTAAGTAGATTGCTGCCTATGTGGTAGTTCATGGGTACAGAACTTTTACCAAAGGGGATGACACTGCACTTTTTGGCATTGAGCTTGAGGCCATGGCTCTGACACCAGGCATCTGTCTCAGTGAGGCTCTTTTGTAGGATGTCCACATCATTTAGGGACTTGACTATGGCTCCTAGTTTGCAGTCATCTGCAAACTTCCTTAGCCAGAGGCCTTCTGTGTTAGCCTGTACTTGAGAGAAGTAGATACCAAACAAAAGAGGTCCCAGGATGGAACCCTGTGGTACTTCACTTGTCACTGCTTTGAGGTCAGATTTGCAGTCTGCAACTTTTACAGTGTGGATTCTGTCAGTGAGCCAGTTGGCAACCCATCTTGTGATGTAGGGATTTATACCTAGTTTAGTGAGTTTAGCTATAATTCCAGAATGGGGGATGGTGTCAAAAGCCTTGGCGAGGTCAAGATAGGCTGTGTGAACCACCTTTCCCTCATCTACGGGTTTGGTGACTGCCTCAAAGAAGACGATTAGGTTCAAGAGGCATGATCTGCCTTTCACAAACCCGAACTGGGTGGGATCCAGAGTATGGAGGTTACCAATGTCTTTGTTTATGAGTTCCATGATGATACGTTCTATGGCCTTGCAGACCAGGCTCGTCAGGCTAATAGGTCGATAGTTCCCGGGATCAGTGGTGGCTCTCCCTTTGTGGAGTGGGATAACTGTTGCTGTGCACCATTCAGCCTGATGCGAGGTTATTATTGAACATGGTGCTTAAGTGGAGAGCCAGTTCGTTCTGAAGTTCATGTAAAACACAGCCTGGGATGTTGTCCGGTCCCATGGATGCTGTGTTTTTGGCTTTAGAGAGTGCATCTTTTACCTGCATAGTTGTGATTACAGGGAATCTGCATTCTTCCTGTATAGATATGGGCTCTTTAGGGGGTGAGAGGGGGGGGGTAAAGTTAGCACTGAACATATCTGCCAGGATGTTGGCAATATCAGTTGGTTCTGTAATTTTCGAAGGGATAGGGATAGACATAGGGATTTATACCTAGTTTATTGAGTTTATCTATAATTCCAGAGTGGGGCATGGTGTTGAAAGCCTTGGCAAGATCTAGCTAGGCTGTGTGAATCACCTTACCCTCATCTATGGCTTTGGTGACTACTTCGAAGATGTCTATCAGGTTTAGGAGACATGATCTGCCTTTTACAAACCTGAACTGTGTGAGGCCAGAGTTTGGAGATCTCCAGTGTCTTTGTTTATGAGTTCCATGATGATACGTTCCATGGCCTTGCAGACCAGACTCATCAGGCTAATGGGGCAGTAGTTCCCAGGGACTGTTGTGGCCCCCCTTTGTGGAGTGGGATAACCATCGTTGTGTGCCATTCAATGGGCACAAAGCCTGAGGTGAGGCAATGATGGAACATGGTACTTAGGTGGGGTGCCAGTTCATTCTGTAGTTCATGTAGAAGGCAGCCTGGGATGTTGTCAGGTCCCATGGATGCTGTGTTCTTGGCTTTGGAGAGTGAGGTTTTTACCTGTGCAGCCGTGATTACAGGAACTTTGCATTCTTCCGGTATACAGATGGGCCCTTTAGGGGGTGAGAGGGGGGTAAAGTTAGCACTGAACCTATCTGCCAGGATGTTGACAATATCAGTTGGTTCTGTATATTTAGTGTCATTGTGCTGTAACTCAGAGGAGATCTGAGTGTTGCCATTGAGATTCTTGACATAGCTATAGAATGCTTTGTGGTTGTCTTTAGAATCAGTGGTGATTTTATTTTCATAACTAGCTTTGGAGGATTTTATGAGGGATCTCAGCTTCTTACTGAGGCTGACCAGGGAGTTCCTCCAATCGTGGGATTTTACTCTTTTTTGCAACAGTTTCTTTCTTCTATTGTCGTTTGTTTATGGCAGAAGACCGCCAGATTGGCTTCCTTTTTTTGGAGGATAACATCTTGGTTCTGTTAGGGATAGCACGATCCATGCACTCGTGTAAGTGCTTATAAAGTGCATTTGTGTAGGAGTCATACCTCTATTGTCCATCTGCATGGGTGTCATGAAGTTTGCCACTTCTGTCTTAAGAAGGCTTTGGAAAATATTTTTATGGTTGTTTTCCTAATGGGGGTGGAAGCAGAATGTGGATGTCTAGGGTGATTAGCTTGTGGTCGGATCTGACCAACAAGGAGCTGACCTCTGGTGTGGAACACCAGTCGCCAATGTTGGTGATGACCAGGTGTAGGATATTGCTGCCCCTGGTGGGGGTGTGGATAAGTTGATCCAAGGTGTTGGAATTGATGAGTTCCAAAAAACGTTGAGCAAAAGAGTTGGTACACGAGTAGTTTTCCCAGTTAATGATAGGGTAGTTGAAATCACCCATTATTAGAATGTTGGGTTGTACCTTAATATTTTCCAGTGTATCGAGAAATGAGGAGTGGGAATCCTGGGTCATGGTGGGGGGTCTGTAGCAAGCTACAATCGGGATTGCAGTTTTGCCCAGAGTTAGTTGAACTTGGATAATCTCGGATGCATTATGCTGAGCAACTAGCTTGGAGGTGTGAATATCCTTAATGAATATGGACACACCTCCACCTTTAGTGTTTCGGTCCGGGTTTGGTCGCCGAAAGATGTGGTATGAATTATAGCCTGGTAATGCAGGGGTGCTGTCTGGAGCTTTGAACCAGGTCTCTGTCACTGCGCAGATGTCAATGTTCTCCATTTTAAGGAGTGCCTCGAGTGAGTGCATTTTGAGGTTTAGACTTCTAGCATTGAGTAGCATTACCCTCAGATTTTGCTTGCTTGTACCTATTACGGCTGCGAACTTGTCATTTGAACCTTGCCTAAAAAGGCACTATAGGGGTGGCAAGAGCCTTTGCCAGTATCCAGAATCCCAAGGGCAAAAGGTCTAGGTCATCTCTGGCAAAGCAGCGCGGTCTGTCTATCATGTCATCCCAGGCAGACAGATACTGGATTCCCTTAGAATGATGCCAGAAGCTTAGCCAGTTGTTAAAGTCAATCATTTTGTCCTTGTACTGTGGTATCATTCTGGGTGATGGCAGGATGCTACTCAGGGCTAGGGTCATACCTTGTTCCAAAAAAGCCACCAACTCGTTGGAATACACACGGCAAAATAACACTTTACTAAAAAATAGTAAACATATATAAAAAGTGAGCACTTTCACAGAGTCCTCTCTGCTTCCTCAGACATACTACAGTAACTGCTGCTCTTGTTTAGATAATGATACATCTAGGTCGTATCCAATCAGTTGACAGTATCTTGAAAATAAAATTTAAAAAGACATACACTATATAAACAATCAAATCATATAAATAATGGACTAAAAATGTATGTAAAAGACTGTAAAAGCTTGGTCTATAGAATTAGATAGTGTTAAAACTGTAGAATATATGTATAGATGTTAAAAGATGTGACTAAACATAATAATCAATGTTTCAAAACCCTGTTCCTGAGAAAAGGTTTCAGTGAAATCTTACTATTTAGTCCAGGTTGTCTGTCAGCCTGAAATCTAATTATCCATTCTTGTTCTGAGGCTTCGGTCTTATTGTTCATGTTCCCACCTCTTTTATTTTCTTGTATAATGTGTAACACTAGAAATTTGAAGGTGTGTGTGGCTCCCTCCTTTATAACATGCATCGCTAACGCACATATCTCTTTTTTATTTTTAATGTCCCTTACATGTTCTAGGACTCTATCTTTGAGCAGCCGATTAGTTTTGCCTACATAGTAGCCTGAGCATTTTGTACAGAGACCAAAATATACAACATTCTTACTATGACAGTCTGTCTAAAAGCGTGCATCAATGCTGAACTTTCAAGTGGGGTGTGTATACTGCCCCCTTCCAAATATGAAGGGGCAGGCTGTATACCTTTTACACGGAAAGGTACCTAGTCTATCAGACCTTGCATAGTGGTCTCCATCTAACTTCTTGTATCACAACTGTCTTTTTAATGACATGTTTTTAAAGGTAAAAGATGGTGTAGCCCCTATAACACCTTTTAGTTCATCCACATTTAACAATATGCCCCAAGTGCCTGAGACAAACTATCATCATCAGAGACAGATAGACATGCACACAAACACACACTCACACACACAACTCTGTGGTTAGAACGCCTACCTAACTAGTTTATTACACTACAGCAGTATGCAGTTATGAGATGTGCCATGGAGATTACTGGGCTACAACTCTCCCAAAGGTGTATTTCACATTGGATGACCTCTGCAGGCTTGTCATAGTAGGGCTATGAGGAGGGGAGTGTGTGCATGGGCCATAACCCATTCATCTAGGGGTTGACACGCCATATGCGGGCACATACGGGGTCATATGTCACAAGTACGTCTATACAGCTGCTAGATGACTACTTCCTTGTACAGTCATGTTGCACAGCTGGCACGTGCACCACATAGTCTGTAATGCTGACAGATACTGGTGGGTAGTATCTGCAGTCAGTGACATCTGCACCTCATGTGTTTGGGGCTCTTTGGCTGTGTGCTGGATGGGACAGGCCTGGATAGCTCCTTGTCACCGTCACCCTCTTCCACACATCTATGTACGTCTACCTTTGGGTTATTATAGTGTGTTGTCCTGACATATATGTCTGTATTCCTTTCCACTGTGTGTGCAAGCCATGAGTGGTGCATACTGACAAGTGTCTGCACTAACAACTGCAACTGCCAGATATGTCTGGTCCACTGGTGTTTGCAGTCATAGCCTTCATGTGTTTGTGTGTGAGCATGCCCGGTATGGCCGTCTGTACTGAGTGTGTGGATCGTGTCCAGGTAGTTTGTGCTGCAGTGCTGACCTTTGTGTTGTGCACCGACAGGTAGCATGCTGTCTTTGCGGGGTATCCATCGATCATTTGGTTTTGACTGTTACTACATTTCTGCATAGGGGCGGGGCACACCTGACTGTTTCTACATTTCTACACAGGAGTAGGTGGGGCACACCTGACTGTTATTACATTACATTACTATGTAGGATGGGGGAGCACACCTGACTATTTCTACATTTCTACACAGGGTTGAGGGAGCACAACTGACTGTTATTACATTACTATGTAGGATGGGGGGCACACCTGACTGTTTCTACATTTCTGCACAGGATTGGGAGGGCACACCTGACTGTTATTACATTACATTACTATGTAGGATGGGGGAGCACACCTGACTATTTCTACATTTCTACACAGGGTTGAGGGAGCACAACTGACTGTTATTACATTACTATGTAGGATGGGGGGCACACCTGACTGTTTCTACATTTCTGCACAGGATTGGGAGGGCACACCTGACTATTATTACATTGCTATGTAGGATGGGGGTGGCACACCTGACTATTTCTACATTTCTACACAGGGTTGGAGGGGGCACACCTGACTGTTATTACATTACTATGTAGGATGGGGGGACACAGCTGACTATTTCTACATTTCTACACAGGGTTGGGGGGCACACCTGACTGTTATTGCATTACAATGTAGGATGTGGGGGGCACACAAGAACTTGTGCATGTGTGCTATGACTGTACTGGTATGTCAGGTACTCCATTTACTTATGTATTGCTAACTATGATGCTGACTAGAGGCATATCAGTGTACTACAGATCGTGGCTTTGGTTGCACTACATATTATTTTCTGACTTCCTACCCTTCAGAACTTACATCCCACTGCCTGCCCTGCTGTGGTCTGTCTGTGTAGGCCTGGGGGGAGGTTAACCATAACCATAATTCTGGGGCCATGGCACAGGCTCTATTTGGGTTTGTCTACACCTGTCCTGCTGGCTGAGACTGTTATTGGGTATGTGAACCGTCCTGACTGGCATGTGTGGGTCATATGGACACACATGTTACTCAGCACATTTCCTGCAGTGGGTTTTGTTACCCTGTGTAGTGCTGACTACTATGGTAACTCCAGTATGTGTTACAGATGCCATAGTGCCAGTATAGGTGTCTACTGTCTGCTGCCATAACATTCAGCCACCAAATTCCCTTGCATGCTCACATCCATACCATAGCTACAGGTAACAACACATTCTATTCCATTTGGCAATTGGTAGGTTGATTGACTTACCTTGAGGGTGTGCCAGACTTGCGGATGGTGCTGGAGGGCTGCCAATGTCAGATGCACATAGTACACTCCCTATACATGGTTGAGCACAAGTAGTGTCATATTTGGCATCCCTGTTACTGTATGTGAGAGTCAGAGAGAGATGCCATTCCCTGGGTCCCTACTGTGACAGTACATGTGCTATGTGTTGCCTCTTTGCCAAGGCCAGGGCATACTGGGAACGCCTCCTTCTGCCTACTGGGGCAGGCTCAGGTTGTTTCTCTTCTGGATCACTCTGTGCCTGTGCTGGCCTTGGCATTGGTGGGGGACTGTGTGGCGCTGCCCCATGCTGTTCCTGCTGCAGCTGTTTCCATAGGATCATATTGTGTAGCATAGCACATACCATAACAATTCGGGTACATGTAGCTAGTGAATACTTCAAGGCTCCACCGGATGTGTACAGACACCAGGACCATGACCTGAGCATCCCAAACACATGCTCTATTATATGTCTGGCCTGTGCGTGTGCCTCATTATGGCATTGTTGTTCAGGTGTGTGTGCATTTCTGATGAGTATCATCAGCCATGGCTCCAGTGTGTACCCAGCATCCCCCACTAGGTGACCGTAGGGGATGTCCCCACTGGCAAATCTCTGGTACAGCTGCGTCACATGCCATATGTGGGAATCGTCATAGCTTCCTGGGCAGCCAACACACACATTAATTATAATGCCCTGGGCATCACATATGACCTGGCAGTTGATGGAGGGGATGCCCCTGCAGTTGATGTAGGCCCTACCCTGCTCAGTGGATGGTGCTTTGATGTGTATGTGCGTGTAGTCTATAGCACCCACTACCCCATGGTATTCTGTTATTTGGTGGAAGAGATGCATATTGCTGGTCAACACATCATGGGTGTTGAGGAAATATACGTGCTCACTGGCATGTGCTGACATAGCATCCAGGAACTGGTAGAATACTCTGGATGCTAAAGCCTGTGAGATCCCCATGATATCCCCAGTTGTGCTTTGGAAGGTACCTGTGGCTAGTATACCTAGGCCTACACATACCTTAGTATCCACTGAGATGGGTTCCCCTTGGTCAGTTTGGTGTGTCAGGTGTGGCCGGCACAGCTCAAAATTTGCTGTAGGAGGTCTCTGTCCACCTTATAGTGCTCCACTATCTCCAGCTCATGTAGCCCCTGGTTGGTTACCCTGGGTCTGTACACTCTTCTCCGTTTCCTCACTGTGGGTTGATCAGCAGCAGTCACAATCTTACCACCCTCAGCCTCTTGCGCATGTTGTTCTGTGTTGCCTGCTGCAGCCTTTCTCATTTGGTAGGTTTGTTTGTTAAAATTTCCCTGCTTGTATACACCGGTGGTGTAGAGTGTGGGAAAAATCAGAGGGGAAGGTGTTTGCTTAGTTTAAGGTAGTGTTCTGGGCTGGGCTGGTCTGCTGCCTGTGTAATTGGCTGATTATGATACATTTCACCTGCTAGCTATGCTAGTTCTCCTTGAAAACCTTCCTACTGCTGTTTTCCCTTCCCATTGCCTCCCTGTTTAAGCCCGTGTGTGCGCTGTGCAAACAGAGTGCTCAAATGTGCACACTGCTACTATTTCCTGGCTTATCTTCTTTTTTCTTCCTGTAAAACCCGGTGCACAGCGCGCACACCCGCTTACACTTTGTAACGAGAGCTAGGCAGGTTTAGACACACCACCCAGCTTGCAAACCTGAGTCACAGGGCTCCAATCCACTTACAATATGCCTGACACACATCCTCATGATGTCAAATAACTCCTAGGCTTGCACCAAGCTATTCCTACTCTTACACTGTTGGGACCTGACTCACATCCTGGGGAAAACTGGGATTCACTATCCTTCCCCTCATTTGCATAGAATTGCTTGCTAATGCATAGTTACATGTCTCACACTGAGCCTCCCCCCTTAGCAACCACTACTCACTGGCCAGGTTGTCTTCTGCCCACCATTGACTTGCATGGCAGAAGAGAGATTTTAGTTAGACTGCTTATTTTCGGTTTATTTTATTATTTTCCTCCCGATCCCATCTGTGCGCCACTGCCCTATGCTTAAACAGCTGAGATCGGCTAAAAAAAATAAAAGTTGATTTTTTAATTTTTTTTTTATTGT
This sequence comes from Protopterus annectens, assembly GCF_019279795.1. Classification (NCBI taxonomy): domain Eukaryota; kingdom Metazoa; phylum Chordata; order Ceratodontiformes; family Protopteridae; genus Protopterus; species Protopterus annectens. The sequence goes on from NC_056737.1 coordinate 1,011,282,345, forward strand.
TTGCAATGCCAATGGCCAAGTATAACTTGGCCTTTGGCATGCTTCCTCAATGATATGCAGCTTTTATTGGGAGCTGTCATAGCTCCATGTTTGGATTTTGCAGAAATGTACTAGGTTACTAACCAAGTACATTTCTGCAGATAGCACTATTCTTGCATGAACTGTTGCAAGCTTCCTGGATTGCAAAATAACCTCATTTGCATGGATTTCACCTGCAAATGGGGTGATTTGCATACCAGGGCTTAGTCTGAGCAAGATTAGTGCAGGAGTGCTCGTGCATGTCCCTGCAGACTGTTCCTGGATTGCACGGCAGACATATTGCCTGCATGGGCTCCTGCACCAATCTTGCACTCCGTGCAAGCTTTTGAGAATTTGGGGATTATATCATATAGAAATAATCTAAGTGCTGGTAAATTTTGAAAAAAAAAACTGGCTACTTTTGTCTTTTTTTTCCAAAAATGTTTTATTTTGAATTTTGTAATGTACAAAACAAACAAAGACAGAACAATAACAATGTACTAATACACTGAGTACAGAATTATCGGTAGACAGTATCTATACACTAACATGAAACATCAATATCAGTTGTACAAAAGTGCCATCAACTTTTTTATTACATCAGTTTATCAAGCTTGCCCGTTGTGGTGAAATCTTGTCATTACATATCTGTATGCGTGTTGAAGATATATCTTTGCATATAAATGCCTGTGTCTTTATGATAATACGGGTGCATTAAGCTAGCAGTATGTTAAAGATCTGTTCCCATGTTTCTAGTTTCTTAACACTGTTATTTTTTGCATGACTTACCCATTTATGAGTTAGCTTGTGTTCGATTGCCATCTTTTTGAATTTGGCCCAATTAATATTGTCTGTCCCCCCCATATGGATGTTATGTATAGTTTCATTAAGCGGAATAATGTGATATGTATGGTTGCTTGATTGTGGGATATTCCTGGGGGAGGGACGTGAAGTAGTGTGCATTCCCACGTAAGAGTTGCTTTTTCATAGGCTTGTTTTTGTAGTTGGATTTTTAATGAGTTCCATAGTTTAAATACGCATTTGCAGCTCCAAAGCATATGAGTTAGATATGCTTCCTGTGATATATAATATGGACAATTTGGTGAATTAGATGAGTTAAATTTGTGTAATACTGAGGGGGTAAGATATGCATTGTTGTTGATCATGAATTGTGTGTAAGTTAACTATTTCAATGGCAATGCTTTATGTGTTAAGGTCAAAGCTTATTTTTATTGCTGTTCAGTTATTGATGAGTTACTTTTAAACCAATAGTTAGAGATAAGTATATTGTCTTGGAGTTTAATCTCAGCTATTAATTCGTATGTGTTGGATATCATTTTTTCCTGAACAGCATTATGTTCCATACAGTTTCACAACTGTTTATATCCACCTTGTTTAATTTGGTGTTTTGAAGGTGTTTGGGACATACTGGCATGAACGACCTGAGACGTACCTCCCTGGACTACATGAAAAGAGACATAGAGGAGCTCTCTGACTATGTAGCCCAGGCTGGTATGACCCTGACCTTGAGCAGCATCTTGCCCTCACCAAGAATGATGCCACAATACAAAGACAAGATGATCAGCTTTAATAATTGGCTCAAGTACTGGTGTCATTCTAAGGGGATCCAGTGTCTGTCTGCCTGGGATGACATGTTGGACAAGCCACGCTGCTTCGCAAGGGACAGCTTGCACCTGTCACCACTGGGCTTCCGGATATTGGCTAAGGCTCTTGCCACCCCCATAGTGCCTTTTTTAGGCAAGGCTCAAAAGACAAACCCACCTCCTTAGAAAACAAAAATGGAAAAAAACTAAGGGTAATGCTGCTCAACGCCAGAAGTCTAAATCTCAAGATGCAGGCAATCGATGCACTCCTCAGTATGGAGAACATCGATGTCTGTGCAGTAACTGAAATCTGGTTCAAGGCTCCTGAGAGCACCCCAGTGCTACCAGGCTATACCTCGTATCATGCTTTTCGGCCCTAAAACCCGGGCCGAACGACAAAGGGAGAGGGAATGTCCATATTCATCAAGGACACCCACACCTCCAGGTTAGTGGCAACACATGAAGCATCAGAGACCATACAGGTGCAACTAACCATAGGCAAAACTGCTATACAACTGGTAGCATATTACAGACCACCCTCCCAATCTCAGGAACCCCACTCAGCCTTCCTGAAGACATTGGAGGATATGAATGTATCACAAAATACCATCATACTGGGAGACTTCAACTACCCAAACATAGATTGGGTACATTATTCTAGCCCTAACACCCTAGCCCAAAGGTTCCTGGAATTCATAAATTCAAATACACTGGAACAACTAGTCACCTCTCCCACTAGGGGAGATAATATACTAGACCTGATCATCACAAACATGGGGACAAAATGCTCCAAACCGGAGGTATACCCCTCACTAGTGAGATATGACCACAAACTAATCACCCTGGATATACATATCCTACCTCCATCCCCAGCAGAAAAGACCACAGTGAAAAACTTCTCAAAAGCAGACTTCACTCTTCCTAAGACTGAGATGGTATCCTTTAAGCCAACTGGGCCAGTGGATACCACATCCAACAATGCCGAATCCTTCACAAATGCTTTCTATGGACATCTCCAAGAATGCATGGATCATGCAATCCCAAATAAATCCAAGTCCCTCTCCACCAAAGGAAAGTGTCCTGTCTGATGGACCTCAGCTATTAACAAATTGTATAACAAAAGAAGGAAGCTACTGCACGACAGAGCAAAATCCCATAAAGGGAAGACATCTCTGATCAGCATTAGCAGAAAACTACGTTCTCTCATAAAAACATCCAAGGCCAACTTTGTGAGAAAAATCGCTAAGGACACTAAAGATAACCACAAAGCTTTCTTCAGCTATGTTAGAAACCTGGGCGGAAACCCTCAAATATGCTCAGAGTTAGTTCACAACAACAAAAAATACACTGAACCCACAGATATTGCCAACATTCTGGCTGACAGGTTCAGTGCAAATTTCTCCCCTCCCTCACCCCCAAAAGAAGAAATACTTATCCCAGCTGAATGTAATCTCCCTGTCATCTCAGATGTCCAAGTGAGAACCGCCCTCAGCAAAGCTAAAAACACAGCATCAATGGGACCTGATGGTATCCCGAGTTGCGTGCTACGTGAACTCCAAGAGGAGCTAAACCCGCACATAAAAATGCTATTTGACCTTAGCCTTACTACAGGATATGTACCTGATCACTGGCGTACAGCAGCAGTGGTCCCACTCCACAAAGGGGGTACTGCTACAGACCCTGGGAACTACCAACCCATAAGCTTAACCAGCCTGGTCTGCAAAGCTATGGAAAGAATCATTATGGAACTCATAAACAGAGACATAGGGGACCTACAGACACTTGACCCCATCCAGTTCGGCTTTGTAAAGGGCAGATCCTGCCTTTTGAACTTGGTTGACTTTTTCGAAACAGTCACTAGAGCCCTTGATGAGGGCAAAGCAGTCCATACAGCCTACCTGGACTTGGCTAAGGCCTTCGACACAATACCCCACTCAGGCATCATAGATAAGCTCAACAGCTTAAACATAAACCCTTATGTCACTAGATGGGTTGCAAACTGGCTAAAGGACGGAAACCATAAAGTTAAAATTGCTGGAGCAATGTCAGACTCAAAGCCAGTCACAAGTGGTGTCCCACAGGGATCTGTCCTGGGACCCCTCTTGTTCGGCATTTATTTCTCAGATGTTAAAGCAAACATGGGAGGGTTGTGGCTGACAAAGTTCGCAGATGACTGCAAACTAGGCGCCATAGTCGATACACCAGCGGACACATACATCCTACAAAAAGGCCTCACAGAAACGGACAACTGGTGCCGGAGTCACAGCCTTAAACTAAATGCCAAAAAATGTATAGTCATCCCCTTTGGGAAAAACAAAGTACCCACAAATTATCACATAGACAGCAATCCACTGAGTACGGAAAATGTAATCAGAGACCTAGGGACCCAAGTCGACAGCGACCTCCCATCTGACACCCACATTGCCAAAGTGGTTAGAAAAACATTCTACCTTGCACACCTCATCATGAAGGGATTCACATCCAGATCCAAGGATGTCATTGTACCCCTATACTCCTCCCTCATCAGACCCATGATTGAGTACAATGTCCTAGTTGGTATGTACCTCACCCGGCATTTGCAACAGCTGGAGAGACCACAAAAGTACCTCACCAGGAGGATCAAGGGTCTCCAACATATGTCTTATTCTGCCAGACTAAAGAAACTCCAGCTCTATTCAGTAGCATACCGCCTGCTGAGAGGTGATCCCTGCCTGACGTACAAGGCCATGTCCAATCAGGAACTGATGGACATGCTCCACCTCAAAAAATCCAAATCCATCAGGACCATGAGAGCTAAAGACTTAAACCTCGGCACAAGTATGAATAGGACATGCTGAAGGGATAGATTCATAACCCAGAGGCTTCCCATGCTTTGGAACAAGATCCCAGTTTATGTTAGGCAGAGCCCCTCACTGACTCTCTTCAAAAGAAATCTTTATGAGTGGATGAGAGATTGTAAGTTTACCCCAGGGGTCACATCTGTGTCACTACTAGACAGGGGCACAGTAAACTAATTCTATTATATAAGGGGACCTTCATTGTGTCACTACTAGACAGAGGCACAGTATTCTAAATCTATTCTGTACATTTTTGTACCATTTAATGGGGTGGCGAAAGCCACATCACTATGGCTAGGCTTACAAATGCCCCAGGGCAGATAGCCTAGTACTAAACTATGAAACTATGAGACTATAATTGTGTACGATTGGATTTTGGTAGATTAAGTTGAGGTCTCAGGTCTGTAATTGTATAGTTGTGTTAAGGGTAGAGATCTCGAGTTCTCAAGTCTTTTAATAGAGGGTAGTTGTTGAGATTTATCATTGAGTTGTTAATTTTTAAGTCTGGGTTATTATGGATCGGTTGAAATATGTCCATTGCTGGCCCACGATCAGGGGAAATGAACAACCTTTGAAGCACGATAATGAAGTGTTTTAGAGGGTCAGTGATCTTATAAGCTGTTATATCTTTTATGGTTCGAAAAGGAAGAGCTCTAGGATTAATGTCGAGATTTCATATAACTATGATATATTTTCTGACAAATTGGAGACCATTTGTTGGTTGAAGGGGCATAGTTTGCTATCTTTAGTATTCTGCTACTATTGATAATGGTATAGTATAGTTTAAAATCTGGTAAATTTAAACCTCCTTTCAGTTTTGGTAGAGATAGTTTTTGGTATAATATTCTTGTTTTTTTAGACTCCCAAATGAACTTGGCCAGAAACGTGTGTATTTGTTTGAAGAATTTATGTATTACCACTTGTGTGGTTATAAATTTATGAATAAGTCTGGGAAGAATATTTATTTTGATTATCGAGACCTTGAATAGAAATGGTATTTTGAGATGGTTCCATCTGTTGCAGTCTAACATTATCATATTCCATTTGTTCAGTATAGTATTGTGATAAAAATAATTTTTGCTTTGGAAAAACATAATCCCAAGATATTTGGTTGTGTCTTTTATTTTAATTGTGTCTAAAATGGGAATAACAATAATAGTTTGGGAGGATGTAAGGGAAAAATATTGTTTTTTTTAAGTTAAGTTTATAATTAGATATACTTGAGTAATATTCAATTGCTTTTAGTAATTTGGGTATGTCAGAGCTAGCGGTGGTAAGTAAATGTTTAAATCATCGGCAAAAGCTGTGTAAAAGATTTTAGAGTTGAAGAGAAATGGCGGGTTATGATATATTTTCTGTTTAATGTACAGGAACAGCGGTTCAAGGTATAGCTTGAATAAGAATGGGATAAAGGGCGTCCTTGGCTTGTCCTGTTTTTAATCTTTATTCTGTTTGATAAAGTTCTGTTTATGTATAGGTTAGTATAAGGGTTTTCATGCAGTATTTTAATTATTTGAATAAATTTGTTAGGGGACCCAAAGTAAGGTAGGAGTTGAAGTAAAAAAGTGATATTCACTCTATCAAACGCTTTATGGGCATCAACCACCACTGTGTATATGGGAGCTTTCTTAATGTTTGCAAATGTTATCATGGCTTTAACAGTTAAGGCATTATAACAAGTTTGTCTGTCCGAATGGAGTAAAACCTGATTGTTCAAGAGAAATAATGTTGGTTATAGTGTTCTTTAGTCTGTTTGCTAGTACTGAAGTGAGAATCTTAGTGTCTATATTTAGTAATGAAATTGATCTGTAGCTACTATGGTCTTTAGGATCTGATTGTTCTTTCAAAATAAAAATGTTTTATGAGGCATTAAAGTATAAATCATTTATTTTGTTGTTTATTACGTAGTTTAGTATATGTTATAATATTTTAGCAACTAGTGGCATGAAGCACTTGTAAAATTCTGGTGTGAGGCCATCCAGACCTGGAGCTTTATTTGTTTTTAGATTTTTAATTGTCAGTGATTTCACTTATTGATATTGGGCTTGTTAGGTTATTTTGCTGGTTAGTATCTAGTTGCGGGAAAACTATATCTTGAAGGAAAGCTTCCCTTTCCATTTCTGAAGATGATAAAGATTGTTCTTCATAAATCTGAGTATAACATTGTTCAAAGAGGTTTATCATTGCCTGGTTATTTATATATGACTTGTTCTGGTGGTAAATTTCTGTTATAATGGGTGTGGATCTGTCTAGAATAGTCTCGCTAAGGCCCTGGATGGCATTTGAATAGTCTCCTCGTATTTGGCTAAGTTTCTCATTTTGTTAAATTTCTTATCTCTTTTAGCTATAGTTCTGTTTGTGTTTTTTTAGGAGGTATTCTGTGTTTCTGTTACGACCTGACATTAGTTCCAACTCTAACTGATTTATTTTTTCTTTTAATACAGATGCTTTCTTGGAGAATAATTTTTTATAGTACATTGCTTTGTTACTCAAAAAGCCTTTAATTTGACATTTTGTTGAGCGCATGCAATGTCTAGTGGTAGTTGTGAATTGACTAGGTTCAAAGTTCGGGAGTTTAGTAGCATATTTATGCCTTCTAGCACATCTTCTTTAGTTAAGAGATTGGAATTCAGTGTGGCTACTTTTGTCTTTTGATTCTTTAATTTACTTTCCTTGCATTGATACAAGCTAACCTAGAAGCACTTTGCATTTTCAAATCCTATTCTGATTCCAGATTTCAGCCATTGGTATCTGGTTTTAATGGCATGCTGTAAATTAATGCTCAGTGAAATCATGTTAATACTTCTAAAGTTAGTAAAAGTACTGTGGGGAGTAAAGTACAATGTGTACATATTTGTCCATTGTAAGCAAGTTAACACAAGTAAGCAAAGCTGATGTCATTCACCTGATATAAGTAACTGTGAAATATATTTACCTGTTGCTTTTTAGTTCCTATGGAAATATATGTACATCTGTATTCCATGCAAACAGGGCATTAGAGTTATTATTATTAGCATAACAATGTAAGTGCTGCAAAAGGTAGCAGATTCACCTTTGGCGCAGAAGGTTGTGAGTCCTATTTCCATACCAGGTAGATGGATTGCTGACACTACAGAACAGCATAAGATGGCAAGTCACTCCTGAGGGTGGCATCTTTCAGGTAAGATGTTAAAACCAAGGTCCCATTTGGTTGAGCTGGTAGTAGCTCAAGTCAATATAAATGATCCCATGACACCTATCAAAAACAGTAGGGACATTTTCTGATACCCTGGCCAAATTTAGGTTCATAGGCAGATAGTGGACAATCCACCTGCAGATGATTACAAGCCTAGCGAAAAAATTCCTGTTTAAAAGTTATAAGTTATCTCTAGCTTCAAGGAGGGAAACACAAGATAAAGCAGTGGAAATTTGAGGCTGCTCGTCCAGTTATCTAGGTTAACTCTGACGGTGGCAAGAGTGCTATATTGCATGATATGGAGTGGAAGCTTGGTCCAACTGTGAGGGATACATTGAGATATGAATCTAACATGCCAACACGTCTTATTTATCTGCTGATGAAGGTTTAGTTCATTAACAGAGTATTTGATGACTTATTAGTTCTGTTGAGGAATAGCAGCTCAAATAGGGTTGCATTTTTCATTGCTTAAAAATCTAGTTACAGATCTTCAAGGAGGAGTCTATAAGAGACTGAATACAGAGAAAGGGCTGACAGTTTCTTTTGATAACTAAGATTTTTGATACCGCTGATCTTTCGGTTATGAGTCTCAGAGGTGTCTCAAGTTGTCTGATATGTTTAGATAAATGCACAATAAAAGGTGCATTATATTCAATAATGGGTCTGATAAGATACAAGTGAAGGGGAATTAAAACTTCTTTGGATCTAGTGGAGATGTCTTTTGAAAACAGATGAGCCAGATAAAAGGCTTTCAAAACTACTATGGAGACATGATGGTCACATGATAAGTAATTATCAACAAGAGTGCCCAGATTCCTTACAACAGTATCTGATTTGAGGGGTGTATCAACTATATAGTAAGTGAAACTGTGTTGTTTACATAAATTTTGCTACATTTCTTTACATCAAATTTGAGATAATTGTCCTTCCACCAGTTGTTAACATGTTCTAATCCATGTTGGAACAATTGTGAGTCAGTTGAAGATCAAATAACAATACTCAATTTATAGTCATCTGCAAACTTAGTTAACCATAGGACAGGTGTGCTGTCTTGAAGGTCTGAAAAATACATTCCAAATAGGAGAAAGTCCAGATGTGAGCTCTATGGTACACCATCACTCTAACTACATGGGTTCTGTCAGATGACCAGTTATCCACCACTCGATATGAGGATTTATATTTAAATTTGCAAGTATGCCATCATGGGGAATAGTGTCAAAGACCTTGTCCAAGTTTAGATATGCTGTATGCACTGCAATATCCACTACTTTGGTTACTTTTTCAAATAAATTAATGAGGTTAAAAAGGCAGTACATTTCTTTGATAAAGCTGAATTGTTGATGGTCCAGGGTTAAGGGATGTTGAATGTTCAGATTAATAAGATCTGAGATAATGTGCTCCGTAGCTTTATATATAAGGCTAGTGTGTCTATAGCTTCATGGGCTTGTAGCTGGGCCACTCTTGTGTAATGGCATTACAGTGGCTGTTACCAAGCTTTGAGAATGAAACCAGAGCAGAGACTTAGCTTAAAGAGGTTAAGTGGGGGTTCAGAAAGGCCATATTTGACACTGATAATCATGCAACCTGCTATGTTATCAAAGCCCATGGATGAAGTATTCCAGGCTTTTTAGGGTGATTTAGATTTCTAGGAGTTCACATCCTGCGTCCCAAGGATTTTTTTATGAGATGATGATATCCTTTACAAATATCAATACTTCTCAACAATTGCCATTAGGTCTGAATACATAATACGCATTATACCCAGGAACAGAGGGAGTGCTTTCATTGATCTGAAACCATGTTTCTGTAACTACACACCCACACACACATACACACACACACACACACACACACACACACACACACACACACACACACACACACACACACACACACACACACACAGAAGGATATGTTCAAGCTGCAGGAAAGCCTCAAGTTCACCCATTTTTGTTTAGACTCCTGGCATTGAGTAAGTCCACATGAATCTGTTCCAAACCAGAATTTACTAGGTTGGAACATCTATCAGAGGGACTCTGCCTAAAAAGGCACTATGAAGGCAGCAAAGACTTTAGCCAGAATATGAAAATCTTGGTAATAGAGGTGCAGAACCATCCCTAACAAAGTAGGAAGGTATGACAGACAACTCCTTCAGATCTGATGCATACTGGATCCGTCCTAAAATGAGATGAGCTACATAGACAATTATTAAAGCTAATTATCTTGTCTTTGAATCTAGACACCCAAATAGTATAAATACCACCTTAGGCCCTCCCTGCAAGGATGCCATTAACCTAGTAGGACTAACCTTGTCAAAAAAGGATAAATAAAACTAAAAAATAAATTTGGTTAGTACTTTTATTATTGTGTCACAGGAATTTCCTGTTGTATGTTATGTGTTGTACCACTATACCCTTGATGTATATGTGGATATATATATATATATATATATATATATATATATATATATATATATATATATATATATATATATATATAGCTATACATAAATAGAAATAGCTAGATAGATATAGATATATATAGATATAGATATTTCAACCATAACTGAGCATGCATTGTAACAAGAGTCTTCTAATCTAGAGGTTTCCTTTCAAACTAGACTGTGTACATGATGTTCATCTTTTCTTATCGCCTTCATTCTGTACCCCACCCAGTGGTAACACTACTGGCACTCATTTATTTGGCCATTTCATTCTGCTGGGCTAAAGATAGACATTTGCAACCTACCCAGCAATGGGTATCTATTACTTGATTGAACGTTTAGGTTAGCGAATACCTGAACATCGATCTGGTAATAGCGAAAGCAAAAAAATGTGAACAGATGATTTAATGCAGGGAAAGAATTCCCTTGTCCGTTATATGGATTTTGCCCCTTTCCCCACTGTAGAGCGATCTCAGAGTTGGTATATTTAGTTGGAGGGATGTGGGGGGACCGAAGCCCCCCACTTTATTTTGGTTTCAATTTTTTTTTTTGTAGCCAAGGGAATTCATTCCCTATGTTAAATCTGCCATTCACTGTTTTAATTTTTTGATATTACCAGGTCGATGTTTATGTATTCGCTAACCTAAACTTTCGATCAGGTAATATATATGCACCGGCAACCACTATTGGTCATTCTTTACTGCCCAGGAAGTCCTATTAGGTCATCTGCTCCCCAATTTCAAAATTTAGGTGGAAGGAAGTGGGCTAACTTGCTGATCCTATCACCTTCCATGGCAAAATGCTGCCCCCCCTCCATTGGATCAATGAGTTCTGCAAATGATGTTCCCTGAGAGACCTTTACAGACAGGTGTGAGTTCACTATAGCAGCATGGGCTCCTTAAGCCCATATTCCATGAGAGAAATAACTTGTGTTCCCACTAGACATCTCTCAAAGGGCTGGGCCTGGGCTGTATCCCTCGCCCAGAGTGGGAGAATCCAATTACTCACATCATCTTTGGCCAGCTCCTACAGGAATCCAAACCAAGAATGAAACTCGGGATACCCATGGCATGAACAATGCTTTACACCTCTATGCCATACAGCTGGCTTTACATCATTTTCTCTAGGGTTATAGGATCATAGAACTTACAGTGCAACTGGGCTTGCATGACCATTTCTGCCTTGCAAGTATCCAAGTTTAACCCTTGCATCTCCTACCATGGAGGCAACAGTAGTTATATCTTGGGTGAATTTATCAATACTTATCTTATTGTCCAGCTCGAGTGTAAAAGCAAACAGCATATCACACTGCTTAACTTGGAGAGGGAGTTTGTTCAGAGAAGAAAATAGGTGCTGTATAATTTTATTTATTTATTTTACATTTGTTTACCGGGCTAGTCCAACTGGATATATGTCCATTTTCAGTGGAGGCCCGGGGAGAAAAGCTCCGCTATAAACTACTAGAACAAGTTAAGCATATACAAAAAGAAATTAAAATAATGCAAAATTAAAAGGATATAAAAACAGTATTTATGAAACATAACATATCCAACTGCAAGTTGTAAAAGCATCAGAGTACACAATGCGGCTTTGTGTAGAGCAAAATAATGAGTATTAACTAGAAAACTGTATTTCAGAAATAAAATAGAAATAGAAAATTGAGATATGTATTTATTTGAAGAGGAATTACAAGAGGGTAGAAATTGAGAACTAGAAATAAGGGGATAAAGGAATCAGAGGGCAAGTAAGACAAAAGTTCAACTAGGGTTGGTACAAGAGCAGAGCCAGTGGTTGGAAAGGAAGAGTTTTAGTTTAGCTTTAAAAATCGGGAGTGAAGATATTGTAGTGAGGTATTGAGGTAGTTGGTTCCATATTTTGCCAACTGAGTTGGAGAATATGGAGTCACCTGCTAAGTTATTTGATTGGGAAATTTGGATCAGTATTTTGTAAGAAGAGCGTAGGTTCCTCAGATTATTATAGGGTTGTATGAGAGAGGAGAGTGTTGGAGTGTTGTTAGGGTGATAAAGGGCTTTATGGGCAATGGTAAGTTGGTAGAATTGTATTAGGTTGGGTAATTCAAGCCAGCCTAGTTTTTTAAGATTTAGACAATGGTGAGTCCTATAAGGAGAAGCTATAGCGAATCTGGCTATGTTGTTGTAGGAAGAAGCTAGTTTATTGAGATTGTGCTTAGAAAGATTAGTGTAGATGGTGGAAGCATAAAGAAGGGTAGAGATTAAGTGTGTTCTAGCAATGGTAGTTCTGGTTTCGGGGGTTAGGTAAGCTTTGATTCTATAGAGAGAACCCATTTTTCTGTTAGTAGCCTTAATTGTAGAGTTGATATGAGTGTCAAATTTAAGTTGGTTGTCAATGGTAATCCCCAAGAGTTTAGTGGTTTGGTCTGGGGAGATGAGGGTACCATTATTGGATGTAAGTGTGAAGTTAATAGAGGGGGATAGGTGAGTGGGTGTAAAGAGCAGGAGTTTGGTTTTTTTGGGATTGAGGAGTAGACAATGATTCGAGAACCATTGCTCTATAGTTGTGAAGGCATTTTGTGTGAGAGTATGCAGCTCATTCTGAGTGGAGGCTGAAGAAATAATGGTTGTGTCGTCAGCGTATTGAATGCAAGTTGATTGAGGGGTGGCTAGATGAAGGTCATTTATAAAGATGGAGAATAGGAGTGGACCTAAGATAGAGCCCTACTCATTGTCTATCCCTACTCATTGTCTCATTTATTTGTTGGAATAGGTTTAGGTCTATGCCCTAGTGTTAGCTGGATTGTTTGATTTATGAAAACAAGCAAAGTACAAATCTCCCCCAAGGAGTCTTTATGAAACTGAGTAAAGTGATAAAGCCTCATATTGTGCTTTCTAGTTCAGATCTTTTAAACCCATGATCTTTTTTGTTACAAACTTCTGGAGTCATTCCAATTGCTTGATATGTTTGGAAAGGTAAGTCCTAACGGGGATGTTGGACTCAATGATGGGTTTAATCAGTGCAGAGGATAATGAGGTCAGGGCATTTTTTTGATCTGGATGAGATATCTTTTGCTATTAGCTGAGCAATGTGACTGGATGTCCTAACCACTGCTGCAACATGATGGCCAGGCCAAGTGTAAGGGAGCTGCTGCAACATGATGGACAAGTGTAAGGGAGCAGCTGCAACATGATGATCAAGTGTAAGGGAGCTGCTGCAACATGATGATCAAATGTAAGGGAGCAGCTGCAACATGATGATCAAGTGTAAGGGAGCTGCTGCAACACAATGGTCAAGTGTAAGGGACCTGCTGCAACATGATGGTCAAGTGTAAGGGAGCTGCTGTAACATGATGGACAAGTGTAAGGGAGCTGCTGCAACATGATGGTCAAGTGTGAGGGAGCTGCTGCAACATGATGGTCAAGTGTAAGGGTGCTGCTGCAACACAATATTCAAGTGTAAGGGAGCAGCTGCAACATGACAGTCAAGTGTAAGGGAGCTGCTGCAACATGATGGTCAAGTGTAAGGGAGCTGCTGCAACATGATAGTCAAGTGTGAGGGAGCTGCTGCAACATGATGGTCAAGTGTGAGGGAGCTGCTGCAACATGATGGTCAAGTGTAAGGGAGCTGCTGCAACATGATGGTCAAGTGTAAGGGAGCAGCTGCAACATGATGATCAAGTGTAAGGGAGCTGCTGCAACATGATGGTCAAGTGTAAGGGAGCAGCTGCAACATGATGATCAAGTGTAAGGGAGCTGCTGCAACATGATAGTCAAGTGTGAGGGAGCTGCTGCAACATGATGGTCAAGTGTAAGGGAGCTGCTGCAACATGATGGTCAAGTGTAAGGGAGCTGCTGCAACATGATGGTCAAGTGTAAGGGAGCTGCTGCAACACAATGTTCAAGTGTAAGGGTGCTGCTGCAACACAATGGTCAAGTGTAAGGGAGCTGCTGCAACATGATGGTCAAGTGTAAGGGAGCTGCTGCAACATGATGATCAAGTGTAAGGGAGCTGCTGCAACATGATGGTCAAGTGTAAGGGAGCTGCTGCAACATGATGGTCATGTGTAAGGGAGCTGATGCAACATGATGGTCAAGTGTAAGGGAGCTGCTGCAACATGATGATCAAGTGTAAGGGAGCTGCTGCAACATGATGGTCAAGTGTAAGGGAGCTGCTGCAACATGATGGTCATGCGTAAGGGAGCTGCTGCAACATGATGGTCAAGTGTAAGGGAGCTGCTGCAACATGATGGTCAAGTGTAAGGGAGCTGCCCAGCCATGTGCTCAGCTCTGTTGTGGGAGCTGCCCAACCATGTGCTCAGCTCCGTCATTACCTTTTCCTTTTGAAATGGCATGTTATTTTTGCTATAAGGTGGAGCTAGGAAGTGATTACCAAAGGTTGCAATGTTTCACTATTTGGCATTTAGTATGAGACCATTTTTGGTACACCGACTACTGACAAGTCTAAACTCCTGTTGGAGTGTCTGTATGTCAGAAGGGAGATGATGAGAAGTAGGTACTGGATGGCAGAGGTTCCAAGTCCCATGTACAATGAGGATGGAGTCCCTACTCTTACTGAGTGAGTCCTGACTCTACATTAGTTGGCTATCCATGTAACCACATAAGGACTGGTGTGGAGCTCCTTTGACTTGTTTATTGTATTTGTATATGTTATAGTACAGTCCTCTAGTGGGGTGAGAAGTAACCCATGTGCAGGTGGGTCATGCTGCTGCTGGTAGAACAAAGCCTTGATTCTAGAATGCAAAGAAGAATGAATAAATAAAGGCAAATAGTAGCATGATATTGATAAGGGGGTCTTTGTGGATGGCTAGTGATAGTGCTGTTCTCTGACCCCTCATAATACCCCAACACCAGTGATTTTGGGGGAGTTTACATCCCTATATTTAACTGAGGTCAATAGTTAGAGTCGTATGATTTCTTTTTAAGGCAGGTGTTGTGATACCATAAAAGTGGGTTGCACAGATGACAGGAAAAATCAAAACTGTCAAGTCTCTTAATTTTGTGTCCAGCTGCACTTTCTAGTAATGTTATTTATTTTAGTTCTACTAGCAGTGCTGGGACAAATGGTGCATCAGGGACTATAAATAAAACAGAAGAAGCAGTACAAAGCTATTAAATTCAGTGCAGGCTAGAGTTTTTAAGTGTAATATTTATGTAGAAGGTGTAATGGAAGAGACAGACACTTTCCTGTAATAAAGAAATAGCTTCTAATAACTATATCACATATATTATTTCACTGCACACTTTCCTTAGATAAGCTATATGTTGCAAAATATTGTTTCTATATTTAGCCTTATATTTGTATTGGTGGGGACAGATAATTGTAAACAAAGGGACAGAGGAGACACAGTATTATAAATAGGGTAAGGAAAGATAGGCTAGAGACAGGTAATGGCTAGGATGGGATGTGAGGGGGCGTAGTACTAATTGTTGTGTTTTTGTTTCCAGATGGAGGTGACATCATTGATGGAATGTTGGGCTTGGATCATAGTACAGGCAGAAGAGATACTTAAGGAAGTAGAAGCACCATCAGAGGCTTGACCAGAGATGCAGGTGGTCAGATGAGAGGTCAAAGGATCATCAGGTGGCCACAACAGGAAAAAGTGACCAAAACAGAAGAGCAACAGAGGAGGTGAGACTTGGTGTACTACCAATGAAGCCTCAGACTATAGCAGGTAATGATGTACAACCTATAGAACTGGGCACCGATACGGGGGCGGAGAGGATAGGTTTGTTCTTGAACAGCATGGATAGGCAGGATTGCAATAGACTGCAGAGTTTACTCAGATTTGAATTAGGGTTACCACCTGTCCCACTTTGTGTGGGACAGTCCCTGTTTGGGCAGTTGTGTCCTGACAAAAAATTGTAAAAATGGCAAATGTCCTGAGATTTTAGGACAAAATTATTTCCTATATTTTATGTAATAGTTGCATAAAACAGTTATTCTGTATCTAAAATACCTAAATTTGATAAGAAACAGAATAAGCAACTAAAATGCTACAAGAATAAGCTTTTATTTAGGCAAAAAAGTTAAGTTCTAACCTTTGTACTGACCGTGGGTATGTGTCAGCCTGTAAAATCTGATGTTTGTACTAAAAATGTCCCACTTTGGCCATTTGAAAAGGTGGCAACCCTAGTTTGAATAGCAGGTCCAGGAGGTCAGGGGTCAGGTAGGATTACCTGAGACAGCTAGAGATGCAACTGAGTCAGAGCCAATGGGAGACAGTGTTAGAGGTTAGGGGGTTCCACTATAAGCAATAAGCAATCGATGATGGTCTAGGGTCTCATCCAGGGGAATGGCATGCCACTCAGTCCTTTTTGCCAGGTAGGTCTGCAGTTTTTATTATCCCCCCCCCCATCATTTTGACAGTCACAGAAATTATTTGGATGGCGGATTATGTTGATGTGTTTCAACTGATTAACACTGACTTTTTGACAGCCTTAGTGACTTTGTGCAGGAAAAGACAAGGTATGTTTAGGGCACAGACCTAGGACAATTGGACCCTGGACTATATGTATTATACGGCAGTCATTTTGGAAAAGGATAGTTCACAGGCTTTACTATTGCTTGCTTTTTTGTTGATTCGGGAGGAACAACCTTTGCCTGCTGATAATGTGTAGACGTAGTACAATCAGCATTTCCAGAAGTGAGAAGCTGCTGACAAAACCATGCGTTATAGAGTTAGACTTAGAGGTCTTTAGCTTGTGACCATGTAAATGCAAGTGGAAGTCAGGTTAAGTTTGGTAAGAATGTAAGTGTCTGTGCAGAGATTAGCTGGTCTTTTAATTGGAGTAGGTGTGCTATTTTGCATATGTTTATTCTACTTGAGTGGAGGTCATATTGCTCAGACATGCTGGCATACAGAGGTTTGGCTAGGGCAATCCAGCACTTTGCCTCAGGATATAAGTGAACAAGTAGTTACAGGTCAGCAGAATTTTTGTGAGACAGGTAATTTTCATGGCCAGAGGGTAACACCCCCCTTTCTAGGATTGGCTCGAAAAGCAGTGTTCTCACCATCCTCATTAGGGTGCTAGTTTTGAGATGGTTTCTGTAAGATTTTCTCAACTTTGAGTTAATGAGGGAAGTTATAACTGTTTTTCAGTATGTCTTCTGTATTAAATCTGCTGTCAGAGGGAGTAGTAGTGTATAGAAATTTAAAATCTACTGAAGGGAAGTCTGATATTTTGCAAGCATTGGTTGATAAAGAGGTTGAAGGAGGAAGAATCCTGGGCCCATTTGAAAAAGCACATTTGCAGTTTTACAGATTACCCCCAGTGAGTTTGTTGCCCAGAAAGAGGAAGGCTGAATTTCATCTGATTCTTCACTTGTCATATCCTAAACGGGATTTGGATAATGATCCCGTTATTACAGCCGATGGGCAGGTGCAATATGCATCTCTTGATGACACCATCTGGATTATTAAGGAATATAAAGATCCATGGCTCATGAAGTTTAATATTGAGGCTGTTTTTCAGTTGTTGCCTGTTAAATTATCGATCAGCCATTTTTGGGCATGTTTGTGAATTGTAAGTTTTATGTTGATAAGGCCATGCCTGTGGGTTGTGCTGTTGCATGTGTCGCATTTGAGAAATTTAGTTCATCGTTAGAGTGGATATGGCAGCAGCGTGTGGCTGGGTGATCAGAAGGTAGTTTGTTATTTAGATTACTTTTTTGTGGATGGGGGAAGGGCAAGATAAAGCCCTGGAAGATTTAGCTGCCTTTACCTCCATATGTGATGAGTTAGGAGTCCCTTTAACAGCTGATACGTTTGAAGTTTCTAGTAAATAATTACAATTTCTGGTTTGATGCTAGATGTAGAGCATGGATTTTTTTGTCTGCCTCAGGAGAAGTTGTTGAAGCTGAGTGACAAGAATGTTTGGATCCAAATGAGGGATAAGGTCAGGAGTAGGATGCAATCAAATTGTTAGAATTGTTGAATTTTGCTTGCAGGACTATTGCATCAGGTAGGATATTTTGAACAGCAATTGCCTATTTACTGAGAGGAAGCAAGAGAAAATGACACTGGGTGAGAGTTACAAGACTAGTTAAGGAAGAGTTAAGTTTGTGGGTATCCTTTCTTGAACATTTTAATGAAGTGTCATTTTGGCAGAAAGAGTGGGTGTCACAGAAGCATTTAAGTTTGTTTATGGATGTGGCAAGAGCACATGGTGTGTGAGCCTTGTTTGATGGGGAATGGTTTGCAGTTGGTTGGCCTGAAGGGTGGTCAGGTGAATAGAGATGGGATGTGGCCTTTTTGGTGATTATGACAATTTGGGCTGCAGCAGTGGTATAGAAGTCTAAGTTGGTAAACCAAAGAGTGAAGTTTTACTCAGATAACAAGGCTGTGATCCAGGTTTTGACCAAGAAAACTGCTAAGTCTCTTTTAGTATTGATGGTCTTACTTAAGCTTATTTTACTAAGTTTATTAATTAATTGTACCTTTTCAGCAAGATATGTAATGGGTAAGATCAATCATATAGCCGACAGTCTCTCTTGGCTTCAGTTTTCCAGGTTTCAGTTGCTAGCACTTTCAGCAAGGGACAAGTCCGTGATGATTCTGGACAAGGTGTGGAACACTGGAAATCCACACAGGGTGATTAATACAGCACTCATGGGCCAGGTCTGCTTGGAAGGCATATAATTCTGATTTAGCTGTATTTTCATTGCTTGTTTGTCACGTTGCCAGCTGAGCATTGGGGATGATCATTAGAGCTGGTTATGCATTACATAGTACACAGGTGGCATCTGAGTGAGGCAGTTAGAGTAACCAAGGTTCATTTGTTAGCAATCAGCATAGCAATCAAACTGATCGGTTTGGAAGATGTGATGAAAACCTTGGTAGTGTTAAGAATGTTGAAGGGTTGGGAGAGGGTGAGTAAGAATAACAATTGGCATTTCCCAGTAATGAAGCAGGTTCTCAGGGTTTTGTTGAAAGGTTTGTAGATGGTGTCACAAGACTTGGTGGATTACATGAGTTATGCAACACTGGCAGTAATTTTGTATGTTTTAGCTTTTAGAGTGAGTGAAACATTGGGGTCAATGAGATGGAAGGATGTTTGTGTTAATCATTCTTGGGATACTGACTTGGCTTAGTCAATCAAAGACTGATCAGATGGGGCAAGACAGGCTGGTGGTGTTGCCTGAAGAAAGATAAAGATTATTATGTCATGTGGCTTGGATTAAAGATTTAAAGGGAGTTTTTAGGACAAAGGACAGGAATTGTGTCTTCCATAATGGGAAGGGAAGAATCATGTCAGCACCACAATTTGTTAGTAGGGTGTGACAGGCATTAGATTGTCAGGGTTTTGGAGGAAATAGATTTTCTCTCATTCTTTTCAGATTGGGATGACGTCTAATCTTGGTAGAGGAGGGGCAGTCGATACAGGTTATTAAAAGGGCAGGATGTTGGGCTTCTACAACTTATTTAGATTATATAAGATAAGGTTGTGTTAATACATTTTTTGTTTGTTTTTCAGGTGGAACAGTTGTTATTCTTGGTCACTCGTTTGTATTTTGGTGGAGAAGATATCAGTTATGAGGGCTGGAGGAAGTCTGTTGGTACTTTCAAAAAGCAGGTGGAGTGTTGCTTTGTTTTGAATTTAGAGGTTTATGTTGGCAACAGCTGTTGGATAAATTTGAACTGATAAACACAATGGCTGGAGTTCCCAGGATTTTGATAATTCATTTAGGGGCCAATGATTTAGGCTAGGTAACTGAAAGATAGCTGTTGGCTTGTTTGTAAGACAATTACATCATCATATGGTGGCGTGTGGTCTGAAATCATACTAAGATTGGTATGTAAGCAGGCTGGCTGCTTTGTGGGAGCAGTTAGGCATTTTGTGAATCACAGAGTATCTAGGACATTGCGTGATATAGGCATGGTTGTAATTAGACATTAAACATTTGATGATAGGGACCCAGTGTGGTATAGGAAGGATGGCATGCACTTACGTGAGATAGGTTTAGACTTGTTTAATGTGCAATTGGCTTTGACTTTCAGGATTTTGTTAAACATTTTGATAGGGGAAAAGGCGAACAGCCTGAGTACTGACTGATGGGTGAAGAGGTGCTCAGGTTGAATCTCTCTTCTGTTCCTTGTTCCTCCTTTTAATTTGATGAGGTGAGCTTAGGTATGCTGACTCATGACTTGGGTATTTAAGTTAGCAGAAGATGTAACATGCTTGTGTTCACTGAGGGTGAGTGGTCAATTCTATCTGTAATGTTGGTTTGTTTTCGCTGTATTTTAACAAATGTAATGAATGTTTCAACATTTATTGTGTTATTATTCATATGTGGTTTGGTCAGTAAATCAGTCACGATGCCATAACTGCTGTGGTTCATGTCAAAGGGTGCTTGGACAAACAGCTGACAATCACTTTACTTTTGTCCAGCCTAGTGCATGCAGAATCCATGTGCATAACTCTGAAGTCACCAATCACTAGTACTGGGTAACCAGTACTGGGTAACCAGTACAAGAGCCTAGTTCATAATAGATAAGACAACTATGACAGCCTTGTTGTTGACAATATAAATACCACTACGTTCTGTGCCTCAACTTAGTTGTGTTCTTGTGATTGATTATATTAGTGCCTCATTACATACCATGGAAACCATTATCTCCTTTGTAACTTATAAAAGTTTGGAAAAGCGTGGTGGAGTTGCCATTGTTTACTCTAACCACCTTACTCTGACAACTCCTAATAAAACTATCCCGTCCTTTTCCCCTGCTGAAATATTGACAGCCAGCTGTGTACTTAACACCCATACCACCATCACAATAGTAGCAATCTACATTCTCCCAGGGGATAACTTACCCCTGCTGGGACGGCCAACCTTGTACTTAACACCCATACCACCATCACAATAGTAGTGATCTACATTCCCCCGGGTCATAACTTACCCCTGCTGGGACAGTCAACCTTGTACTTAACACCCATACCACCATCACAATAGTAGCAATCTACATTCCCTCAGGGGATAACTTACCCCTGCTAGGACAGCCAACCTTGTACTTAACACCCATACCACCATCACAATAGTAGCGATCTACATTCCCCCGGGGCATAACTTACCCTGCTGGAAAACATCCTGTCATACTTCTCTCAACATATTCCTAATGAAACCATCATTCTTGGTGATGTCAATATTAACTGGCTAACTCTCTGTACCGCAAATTATTCCTCACATATCAACTTGTATGACTTTACTCAACTTATCATTGATGCCACCCATACCACCAACTCTCATACACACAGCACCCTTATCGACTGGATTCCAGTCTCTCATCCCTCTAAATATCACAATCCTGAAACGCTTCCCAACACACTAAGTGATCACTCCCCAATACAAAAAGTACTTAGATATATCCCTCACTTTACTAAACAGCATAGATTTATCACATGCTGCAAGCTTACTAACTTCCACCCTGGCACCTTTAAATCTCTTCTCTCTAAAGTTAACTGGAGTTTCCTTACCCAACTACCCCTTGGTGATGCTGTCCTGTCTTTCAGCTCCACCTTTCTCAGTATTCTTGACTCACTTACCCCACTTTGCACCGTCCGTATTAAAGTTACTATAGCTCCATAGCTATCAAATTCCACCCACATCCTAATAAAAAATACAGACAGAGCATAGAAAACAAGGACAAAAAAGTTCCCTGCAGACTTGCTAAAATACAAAGAACTTAGAAATCAGACCAAAAAGTGTATTAATAAAGATAAAACAGACTTCTACTGATATCCACCCTCAGACTTGAAATCTAACCCCCCAAAATATTGGAACTCATTGGCAAAGAAGAAGTGGGATTGTCAGAGAGATGAAGAAAGTAGACAGGAGTATAAGGAGATGAGTTCCATGGCAAAGAGAGAGGTGACAAAGGCTAAGGATAAGGCATATGAAGAGTTGTATGAAAGGCTGGACACTAAGGAGGGAAAAAAGGACCTGTACCGATTGGCTAGACAGAGGAACCGAACTAAGAAAGATGTGCAGCAGGTAAAGGTGATAAAGCATAATGAGGGAAACATACTCACAAGTGTGGAGAGTGTGTTGAGCAGATGGAAAGAGTACTTTGAGGGGTTGATGAATGAAGAGAATGAGAGGGAGAGAAGGTTGGATGATGTGGGGATAGTGAATCATGAAGTGCAATGGATTAGCAAGGAGGAAGTAAGGATAGCTATGAAGAGGATGAAGAATGGAAAGGCTGTTGGTCCAGATGACATACCTGTGGAAGCATGGAGGTTTTTAGGTGAAATGGCAGTGGAATTTTTAACCAGATTGTTTAATGAAATCTTGGAAAGTGAGAGGATGCCTGCGTAATGGAGAAAAAGTGTTTTGGTACTGATTTTTAAGAATAAGGGTGATGTGCAGAACTGTAGCAACTGCAGAGGGATTAAATTGATCAGTCACAGCATGAAGTTATGGAAAAGAGTAGTGGAAGCTAGGCTAAGAAGGGACGTGATGATTAGTGATCAGCAGTATGGTTTCATGCCAGGAAAGAGCACTACAGATGCGATGTTTGCTCTGAGGGTGTTGATGGAGAAGTACAGAGAAGGTTAGAAAGAGTTGCATTGTGTTTTTGTAGACTTAGAGAAAGCATATAACAGGGTGCCTAGAGAGGAGTTGTGGTATTGTATGAGGAAGTTGGGAGTGTCAGAGAAGTATGTAAGAATGGTACAGGATATGTACGAGGGTAGTGTGACAGTGGTGAGGTCTGTGGTGGGAGTGACAGATGCTCTTAAGGTGGAGGTGGGATTACATCAAGGATCAGCTCTCAGCCCTTTCTTATTTGCAATGGTTATGGACAGGTTGACAGACGAGATCAGGCAGGAGTCCCCGTGGACTATGATGTTTGCAGATGACATTGTGATCTGTAGTGAGAGTAGGGAACAGGTGGAGAAGACCCTGGAGAGATGGACATATGCTCTAGATATGAAGAGGAATGAAGGTCAGCAGGACTAAGACAGAATATATGTGTGTGAATGAGAGGGAGGATAGAGGAATGGTGAGGATGCAAGGAGTAGAGGTGGTGAAGGTGGATGAGTTTAAATACTAGGGATCAATAGTTCAGAGTAATGGTGAGTGTGGAAGAGAGGTGAAGAAGAGAGTACAGGCAGGATGGAGTGGGTGGAGAAGAGTGTCAGGAGTGATTTGTGACAGACGAGTACCAGTAAGAGTGAAAGGGAAGATCCACAAGAAGGTAGTGAGACCAGCTATGTTATATGGGTTGGAGAGAGTGGCATTGAAAAAAAGGCAGGAGTTAGAGCTGGATGTGGCAGAATTAAAGATGTTAAGATTTGCACTGGGTGTGACGAGGGTGGACAGGATCAGGAATAAGTATATTAGAGGGTCAGCCCAGGTTGGAAGGTTTGGAGACAAAGCTAGAGATTACGTTGGTTTGGACATGTGCTGAGGAGGGATGCTGAGTATATTAGGAAAAATATGCTAAGGATGAAGCTACCAGGTAACAGGAAAAGAGGAAGGCCTAAGATAAGGTTTATGGATGTGGTGAGAGAGGACATGCAGGCAGTTGGTATGACAGAGCAAGATGCAGAGGACAGGAAAAAATGGTAACAGATGATCCACTGTGGCGACCCTTAATGGGAACAACCGAAAGAAGACGATGATTAAATCACATACTACATCCTGGTGATCCCTGCTCCCCCAATCCTTGTCCTGATAAGACTTCCAAAAGATACTGCCTCCACCTTCAACACATATTTTATTTATTTATTTCCCATTTGTTAACTGGGTTAGTCCAATTGAGATTGCAAACAAACCCATTTTCAGTGGAGACCCGAGGGGAAAAGCCCCAGCAAACATAAGTAAAGATAAAGTGACAATATACAAATATTAAATAACAATCACAACACAAAATAATTGTAAAAAAGAAAACGTTATTAACTATTTACATTACATTGATAGCAAGCAACCCATTTTCAGTAGAGACCCAAGGGGAAAGAGCCCCAGAAAACATAAGCAAAGATAAACACACAGGACAAAAACGATTAAAAATAACAATGCAAATACGAAATTAATTATAAAGAGAAAAAGAAAACAAAAAACTATGAACATTAAGGGTTGCGCTGATAGCAGTGGTCTAAATTTATTAAATATAAGAGTAAAAACTAAAGGATAACCATTCAAAAGAAGGACAACGTACGGACATTGATAGGAAGTGGGGGGGCATAGTGTGGGGAATGGGAGGGGGAGAGAAAGGAGGGGGCTATAGGAGGGCTGTAGTAGCAGAGCTGAGGGTTTAGGAGGTTAGTTTAAGCAGAAGTTACTAACAGAGAAAGAAAGTTAGGAGATGTAACAGGTTATACACTAGGACAGACTAAAAATACGTATGGCCAAGGCTACGGCATAATTTCAAGTTTAGTAGGTGGGATTTAAGCTCCTTTTTAAAACAGGGAAAGGAAAGGTTGGATCTAATATGGAGAGGGAGTTTGTTCCAATTCAGTGAGACAGAGTGCTTGTAAAGTAGTTTGCCAATATTCCTTTTGGGTTTATAAACTGAGAGAAGATGCTGATCAGCATTCCGGGGAGGCTGGAGGGGGAGAGTAGAGAGTAACATGGGAAGTGAGAGCAGGGCAGGCAGAGGGGTTGCTGAGTATGGAAAAGGTAGTGTGGAGTTGCAATTGTAGGAGAAGGTGCAGAAATTCCGGCCACTAAAGTTTGTTTAGTGAGAGGCAGTGATGCAACGAGAGTGGTTGGTTTAGAATAAATCTGGAAATGTTGTTGCATGTTTGTCCCAGTTTCTGTATTGAGGTAGTTTGGCTATCAGTAAGGATGGGGGAAGCATACAGAAGGCTAGGTAAGAGAAATGTCTGCACAAGAGTGCATTTAGTGGCAATAGTGAGGAATTGTTTATTCCTATAAAGTAGTCCAAGCTTTTGGTGGGTTTTTTGATGGCTTGTTGTATGTGCAAGTCAAATTTTAGGCGATCATCAATTATTACTCCAAGGAGGTTGGGGTGTGAGGCAGGGGAGATAGTGGTGCATCCAGGAAGGAAAGAGAAAAGTTGGCTTTAAGATGAGAGACTGTTTGAGGTAGGAAGAGAAATAATTGAGTTTTCTTCAGATTAAGGATTAGTTGATTATTTCTGAGCCTTTTTTTCCAACAGAGATAAAGGAATTCTGTTAGTGTGTGTAGTTCAGAGATAGTATTGGAGACAGATAAGAGAGTAGAGTCATCTGTGTATTGGATTACAGATGAGAGATTGCAGGATGAATGTAGGTTGTTGAGAAAAATGTTGAAAAGGAGTGGTCCAAGTATGGATCCTTGGAGTACTCATGTTTGAGCAGCAAGAAAGGGTGAAAAAGCCTGCTGCCATCTAACAGCTTGTTTTCTGCCAGTAAGGTAGGACTGGAACCAACCAAGAGTAGGAGGAGAGAGGTTTAGTTCTGAGAGTTTGTTCAGAAGGATGGGATGAGACACAATGTCGAAAGCTTTAGAGTGATCAAGGAATAGACAGGAGATGAGGAGGTTGTTGTCCCTAGCTTCTGTAACCTTCTGAATAACGGATAGTAAGACAGTCGAGGTACTGTGTTTAAGGTGGAAACCATGTTGTGATGATATTTCATTGACTTTATATCCAAACTATTTAATCCCAGTGCCAACTCGTCTGCCTTTAATAATATTTCAAACCACTCTCTATCAAATCCCACTATACTCTCATCAAATTATTTTTCTCTCAAACCTGTACCCACTAGCTACATCAAATCCCTACTTTCTAAATTCAAACCTTGCTCAGCTTCTACCAACAACATTCCTTCCCTTTTCTTTCAGTTAGCTTCTGACTGTCTTGCTCTCCCTGTATTGATCTTAATCAACCACTGCATTTCAGAGTCCAAAGTCACTTTAATATGGAAACAATTCTTCACTCTACCAATACATAAAGGAGGTAACTCCTCAGACATCACTAATTTCAGACCAAATGTCATCCTGTATCCTCTCTCTAAAGTTTTAGAGAAATGCATATATAAGCAAGGTATACACTACCTACTCTCTGAAAATGTGATCACACCTACTCAACATGGCATTAGACCAAAGCATAGTACTACTACTGCCCAACTATCATTCCTTAATACTATATCCTTTGCCAGAGATAACAACAAACTTGTCTCCTGCCTATTCTTAGATCTCTCTAAAGCTTTCAACACCATCTCTTACCCTCTCCTTCTGCACAAACTAACTAACCTTAACTTCTCCCCTGCTACTGTTGCATGGTTTTCCAGCTACCTTATTGACAGATTTCAAGCAGTGAAGTGGCAATCTGCACTCTCCCCTCCTCTTCCAGTTAAAATGGGTTCCATCCTTGGTCCACTACTTTTCAACATCTTCCCTAATCTTTTTTATTCTTCCTGTTCTCAGTCATCACTGGTCCAATACGCTGATGACTCTGCTGTCCTCACTATTGCTAACACTCCCTCCGAACTCAGCTCTACAACACAGACTTCCTTTAACTCAGTAACAAACTGGCTCTCTGATAACTAGCTTATCTTTAACCCCAAAAAACGAAGCTACTGCTTTTTCTTCCTAAAAACTACAACCACATTAAATCCACTTTCACAATCCTGTCCCTCATTAACACACACATCGAGATGGAAACTAGCACTAAACTCAGTGGTGTCATCACTGACGACCAACTTAAATTTGATCTACACATTAACAACTGTATCAAGAAAACTCATCAGAAACTAGGGCTCCTCTACTGTAACAGAAGGTTTCTCACCAGTGAAGCTAAAATAACTCTCTCTTATGCCTACCCCATACCCAGTCTATTATATGGTTCTCAAATTATTACTTTCCTCAAATCTACACTCTTTTCCAAACTTGAATCTGCCTACAAGATAGCCAAATTTGCAGCCCATCAGACTTACAAGTCACATCACTGTCTCTCACTCAAACACCTTAACTGGCTTGAACTACCTCACCTTCTTCTCCCTCAACTCCAGATCATCCACTCTATTCTTTATCAGCCTTTTTACTGTCCTACCCTATCATCTGTCTTCTCCCACTATTCACCTGCATGATCTCACCAGACCTCTAATCTAGATCTCCTACAAATCCACAAACTTAAAACTAAGAAAGGATGTAATCTCTATAGCTATAATCCTTCCAAGGCCTGGAACATACTCCCACTAGCGATCAGGTCAGTCAAGCAACTTATTTGATTCAAGCTAGCCACTAAAGAATACCTTAAACAGCTTATCAACCCTAACTGCACACCTCTATCTGCCCCAACTTATGTAACTTTCTCTAACTCTCTAGACCTTGTCTCACATTAACTTCTCTGTCATAAGCACATTACATACATTCTTATCTGCATAATGTAAGATTTCACATCTGGTGATAAAACTATTGTTAGTCCTTCTGAATGATGTAGGATTCTAAATCTGCCAGACATAATGATTTGTTTACTATAGTAAATCCCTGTTTTTCATGTATATGTTGCTTTGAACATTTTCTGTAAACCAGTTGTTGATTGTTTACGTATTTTTGTAAATGATAATCTGTAGAACATGTGTAGCTTTTCTCCCCGGGCCTCTACTAAAAAAGGGCTACTTAGCTCAGTCGGACACACCTGGTCAACAAATGTAAAATAAAATAAATAAATTTTACTGACTAGACTTCATCTGGTTACAGCTGTGGAACTACTGCTACTGTTCTGCTGAGTGTAGTGTTATTACATTTAAACTCCAAACAAGTACAGTTGACAGGAAAATATAGCAGTCGATTGTTCTTTGCTGGCTTTTACTTGGTTATTACATTTAATTTATATCACATTGTTGCACCATGTAATTGCAAGAACTATTTCATGTAATACAACCTTGCTGTCAATTGCTGATGGTAGGTAGACAGAAATTAAATTAATCTCGCATATTGATTATACTTTTGATCACTGGTTTTCCTGCACTGTTGTGTGTTACTGATCTCTGTACTATTGCAACATTTAACGCTGCTGGTCTACATGACTGTACTGTACTAGAGTGTATCAGATTAACTATCTTTTATAGGTTTGCTGCTTCTACCAATTATTGTATTGTTACTGCATCATAACAATATATTTTACAGTTACTGCACTTGGGACTTTGTTAAGACTATCTAAAGCTGATAACTATATAGTTACTGAACCTGGATACATTCAGTTAGACTAGCTATTCCCCATTACAACTGCAAGTTAAATAGACCCCAGGATGTTCTATGGTTTCAAACATTGATGGCAGTTTATCTTGCATTTGATCTCTGATCTTGTTCCATTGCTGTGGGTGCATATTGTTCCACTGTTACCAAAACTAAAGCTACAAACCTGAAATCTTATTGTTTGCAGATAATCTAATGTGAACTATTACAGAGGTACATTACTCAATAAAAGAAACATTCTGTATTCTAACATGGTTTGACAGTATCTCATGAAACAAGCACTCTTCTTTTAAATACAAAATGAATAAGATGTTTTTCAGAGTATAATGTAAGTGAGTATAACCAACATTTTACACATTTAGAAATAACTTTGTAGAAAATTGTGAATATATAAAATAAAAGAATTATAATATAATTTTAAATGATATAAACAGTTTGGTAAAGAGATGGAACAAATGATTCTTCACTTTTCGGGAAAGACTAGAGATTATTATAATAGTTGTACTGCCAAACATATTATACATAATTCAGGCTACTACAATTACACCAACTAAAACACACCTTAGATATTTTAAAAAGGCCTTTTTTAAAATATTCATGGTATTCAAAAAGCTAGACATGAATATAAACATTATATCATATTATGGACGGCGAGAGCATGTATCAAATTCCCAGACATTGAAACATATTCCTCGGCAGTTTTATTCAAAATCATTACACAATGGTTGGACAAACGATACTCAGCTTAATGGAAAGAACTTCATTTTATAAACATTATTTATGAATTTATAATTTGTTGGCAGATAAATGTTAAATTGAGTATAGTTTATAAATCAACCAAAAATGTGTCTGTGATTTCATGTGAAGTAATTGAGATTTTTATCTTTTACATTTAATGAAGTTAAATAAAGCTGAGCAAATTTTAAGCACTTTATCTGCAAATAAGTTTACTTAAATTCTGCTTCAGCTGACTAATATCATTTTGTATAATAAAAGACTTCATAAAATGTTCCAAAATAAGAAAGATGTCTAGGTGGGGACAGAAAAACGTGTTAGATCAATATAATTATTTTAAGTATCCTTAAGTGAAATTTGTGCAAAACCTTAAAGAAGAATATGGTATAAAAATAGAAGACTGCATATTAATCCAGTGATTAAGAGTAAGAAAACATTCATAATAAGAAAAAGGCAAGTACTGTATCAGATCAACATATTCCTAAACTATTAAAATAAATATGTCAATTTTCTTACCATTATAATATATGAAAGTCGTCTCTGATTTATTTAAAATCTTAATAATATATAGAAAAGACTTTCCTCACTTGTCTAGAGGAAAACAGTTTCTAGTACTTAACAAATAAGCACCTATCCAGGCATGTCTAAGGGTCAGCTTGTGGTGTTTTCTCCTGTCTACCTGATGAATCTGGGCATCTTGGGGCAATGCAGTAATTGCCTCATGTACACAGACAACCCTCTCCTCCTACCACCCAACACTACAACCTGTGAGAGATGCACTTATATAGACAAACTGGAAGCAAAGCTCTCTTCACCTAAGACTGGACTAGACAGTCAAGACGAGAAGGTAAACACATGCACCACACCACACTCAGCACATAGTCCCTCAAAACCGACACCACCAAAACACACACATAGAAACACAAAACACACACCTACATTCGCGGAGGCTATCAGTAAAAACCTGCCCAAGCAACAGTGACCTCCAAAGCAAAAACACAAGCAATCTCCACCCCCCCCAACACAACCCAAATGACACATAGCCCAAAAACTCAGTGTGCCACTCAACCACAGCCCATAAGGCATAACAACGTACCCAACACTCTAGTCATAGGTGACTCTATAGTCAGGCACACTGATGTTTCACTCACCAGGCTAAACAAGGAGAAAGTTACTTTCAGCTGCCTGTCGGGTGCCAGGATCTGCCACATAACGCATGCACTCAGGTCATTCCACAGCAATTACAAATATGACTCTGTCATTGTCCATGTTGGTGTGAATGACCTGAGACGTACCTCCTTGGACTACATGAAAAGGGACATGGAGGAGCTGTCCGATCTTGTAGCTCAGGCAGGTATGATCCTAGCCCTGAGTAGCATCCTGCCATCACCCAGAATGATACCACAGTACAAGGATAAAATGATTGACTTCAACAATTGGCTAAGCTTCTGGTGTCATTCTAAGGGGATCCAGTATCTGTCTGCCTGGAATGACATGATTGATAAACCACGATGCTTTGCCAGAGATGGCCTGCACCTGTCACCCCTGGGATTCCGGATACTGGCTAAGGCTCTAGCCACCCCTATAGTGCCTTTTTTAGGCAAGGTTCAAATGACAAATTCACCACCCTAACAGGTACAGACAAGAAGAATCTGAGGGTATTGCTACTCAATGCTAGAAGTCTAAACCTCAAAATGCACTCACTCGAGGCACTCCTTAAAATGGAGAACATTGACATCTCTGCAGTGACAGAGATCTGGTTCAAGGCTCCAGAGAGTACCCCTGCATTACCAAGCTATAATTCATACCACACCTTTCGGCCACCTAACCTGGACCGAAACACTAAAGGTGGACCTAACCTGAACCGAAACACTAAAGGTGGAGGTGTGTCCATATTCATTAAGGATATTGCTTAGCATAATGCATCCGAGATTATCCAAGTGCAACTAACTCTGGGCAAGACCGCAATCCAAATTGTAGCCTGCTACAGATCCCCCACCATGCCCCAGGATTCCCACTCCTCATTTCTTAATATACTGGAAAATATTAGGGTACAACCTAACACCCTAAAAATGGGCGATTTCAACTACCCTACCATTAACTGGGAAAACTACTCATGTACCAACCTTTGGGCTCAACATTTTCTGGAATTCATAAATTTCAATGCCTTGGATCAACTTATCCACACCCCCACCAGGGGCAGCAATATCCTAGACCTGGTTATTACCAGCATGAGCAACTGGTGCTCCACACCAGAGGTCAATTCCTTGTTGGTCAGATCCAACCACAGGCTAATCCCCCTAGACATCCACATCCCTCCCCTACCCCCCATTCGGGAAACCACAATAAAAAAATTCTCCAAAGCCAACTTCACACTTCTTAAGACAGAAGTGGCAAACTTCATGACACCCATGCTGATGGATAATAGAGGTATGACTGCTGAATCCTACACAAATGCACTTTATAAGCACTTACACAAGTGCATGGATCATGCAATCCCTAACAGAACCAATATGCTATCCTCCAAAAAAAGGAAGCCAATCTGGAGGTCCCCTGCCATAAACAAACTCTACAACAGAAGAAAGAAACTGTTGCAAAAAAGAGTAAAATCCCATGATTGGAGAAACTCCCTGGTCAGCCTTTGTAAGAAGCTAAGATCCCTCATAAAATCCTCCAAAGCTAATTATGAAAACAAAATCGCCACTGACTCTAAAGACAACCACAAAGCATTCTATAGCTATGTCAAGAATCTCAATGGCAACACTCAGATCTGCTCTGAGTTACAGCACAATGGCACTAAATATACAGAACCAACTGATATTGCCAACATCCTAGCAGATAGTTTCAGTGCTAACTTTACCCCCCTGTCATCCCCTAAAGGGTCCATCTATATACCAGAAGAATGCAAAGTTCCTGTAATCATAGCTGCACAGGTAAAAAAACACACTATCCAAAGCCAAGGACACAGCATCCTGACAACATCCCAGGCTGTGTTCTACATGAACTACAGAATGAACTGGCACCCCACCTAAGCACCATGTTCAATCATAGCCTCACCTCAGGCTATGTGCCCACTGAATGGTGCACAACGACAGTTAGCCCACTCCACAAAGGGGGAGCCACCACAGACCCCAGAAACTACCGCCCCATTAGCCTAACAAGCCTGGTCTGCAAGGCTATGGGATGTATCATCATGGAACTTATAAACAATGACATTGGTAATCTCCAAACTCAGGACTCCACCCAGTTTGGGTTTGTAAAAGGCAGATCATGTCTCCTAAACCTGACAGACTTCTTTGAAGCAGTCACCAAAGCCGTAGATGAGGGTAAGGTGGTTCACATAGCCTATCTAGATCTTGCCAAGGCTTTCAACACCATCCCCCACTCTGGAATTATAGATAAACTCACTAAACTAGGTATAAATCCCTATGTCACAAGATGGGTTGCCAACTGGCTCACTGACAGAACCCACACTGTGAAAGTAGCAGACTCCAAATCCAACTTCAGACCAGTGACAAGTGGAGTTCCACAGGGTTCAGTCCTGGGTCCTCTCCTATTTGGTATCTACTTCTCTGAAGTACAGGCCAACACAGAAGGTCTTTGGCTAACGAAGTTCGCAGATGACTGCAAACTAGGAGCCATAATCAAAACTCCAAAAGATGTGGACATCCTACAAAAGGGCCTCGCTGAGACAGATGCCTGGTGTCAAAGCCATGGCCTCAAGCTCAATGCCAAAAAGTGCATCGTCATCCCTTTTGGTAAAAACTCAGTACCCATGAACTACCACATAGGTGGCAGTCTACTTAACACTGAAAATGTGATAAGAGACTTTGCGACACAGGTTGACAGTAGTCTCTCCTTTGATAATCACATCGCCACAGTAGTCAGGAAATCCTTCTGCATGGCACACCTCATCACAAAAGGTTTCTCTTCCAGGAAAAAAAAGGTCATTGTTCCCCTCTACTAGTCACTCATTAGACCCATTATAGAGTACAATGCCCCTTTTGGTATGTACCTCACAAGACATCTACAACAATTGGATAGGCCACAGAAATACCTCACAAAGAGGATTACTGGCCTCAAACAGATGCACTATGCAGACCGTCTCAAAAAACTGCAGCTTTACTCTGCTGCATGTCACCTCCTCAGAGGCGATCTCTGCCTAACACACAAAGCTATGTCAAACCCAGAGCTTTTAGACATGCTCCACTTAAAGAAATCCCAATCCCTATGAGCTACACGGTCTAGGGACCTAAACCTTGTCACCACAATAAACAGAACATGCTGGAGGGATAGATTCCTGTCCCAGAGACTTCCCATACTCTGGAACAAACTACCTATCTATATCAAACAAAGCTCCTCATTAGCACTCTTCAAGAAAAACCCTGATGATTGGATGGGAGATAGGAAATTCACCCCGGGGATCACTTCTGTGGCTGTGCTTGACAGGGGCACAGGAAAATAATTTTCTTGGGTGGTGAAAGCCAGGGTACCTTTGGCTAGGCTTATATAGGCCCTAGGGCCAATAGCTTAGTACCTATCTACCTATGAACCTATGAACCTATGATTCCAAATCTATAATAGATGGCTTCTCAATATGAAAATGAATTTATATCTTACTCAAGTAATGTATGTAGGTCTGTTAGGTAGAGGCATACAAGACAAAATCTGGATTACATGTACTGGCCTCAGACAGTTGTAATTTTGGTTAAATGATGTTTTATCTTTAATATACTGCAGATTATGAATGATTCTCAAGAGTAATTTGTTACAGTGGATGCCATAAGCTCATTCTTCTATTGCACATTAGTGCTGGTTTCAGTTTATACACTGTAGCAATTTAGAGCCTGGTTCTTCATTTTACAAGACTTATTTGAATTTAATAAGCATGATTTAATTTTTTATGGAGGCTGGAACCTCAGTTTAGGTCCTTCTCTAGCCAGACTTGGACTGCCCTTACTGTCGAATGATATCAATATGCAGTTATTATCATATTACATTAATGCTTATAATCTCTTCAGTTTGTGTTCTGTTGTGCATACAATAGGAAAATAGTTTACATTTTTCTCATCTTTGCATAGATGATGACGAAGGACTGATATTTTGTTGGCCAGGAACTTCTAGAAGCATAAGCTCAGAATCCAGATCTTTCTCACAAAATGTATTCATCCAATTAAAAATTACTACAAACTCACTCAGATTGGACACAACTTAATGGTGAAATCAGCTCCTATTTCAAAATGTAAACAGCAAAAACTAATTCACCATTTACATAACTTCAAGATGAGGATATTTTATTAAATATTAGGCGGGATGCATTTAAATCCACGTTGAAACTATCTTGATTAACAAAGCAGTATATATCAAAAAGAATCAGTTAAATCATATTTCTAAAGTCAAAAGTCATATTTTCCATCTAAAAAATAATCTCCAATCCAACTTTGATTCATAATTCCTAGTAGTATAAATTCACATAATTACATGCTTCCTAAATTTTGGTTTTCGCTTCAGATTTCATGCAAAATAGGTCAAGTGGGCAGCTACACCATCTAAACTACCACATAATCTCTTGCAATTGCATCACAGTTTGACTACTACATTATCACTGATAAACTGTTGTCTTCATACACAGCCTGAATCAATTATAAACAATATTGCAGAATTTCTGTGGAATTATATGCTTCAAAATTGTCTTGCATTAATGAAAATGACACCAGTATTTTTTATCCAGTTTCTTCCTAAATCAATTTCCATGGAATCATTTCTTGAAATTAGACTACCATATAATGCTAGAGGAAAAGGTAGAGGCAATATCAACATCTCAAGTTATGTAAAGCTACTGCACTGCATGATTTTGAGACATCTTTGCTTAAAATTATTAATAAACAAAGGTTTCTGCCATTCTGTTCAAACTATACAATCATATTTATTTATATTTTATTTTATTTATTTTACATTTGTTGACCGGGAAAGTCCAGCTAGACACATGTCCATTTTCAGCAGAGTCTTGGGGAGAAAAGGTCCATTTTACATACAATATGCATACGAATCAGGCATAGTAAGATTAGTGAATACATATAGTACATCCTAGGTTCATAGGTAGGTACTAGGCTATCTGCCCGAAGGCATTTATAAGCCTAACCAGAATGTGTTGGCTTTCGCCGCCCCCTTACATTAGTTCCCTGTGCTTCTGTCCAGCAGAGCCACTGAAGTGATCTCCGGGGTAAACTTTCTGTTTCCCATCCACTCATCAAGGTTTCTCTTGAAGAGGGTTAGCGAGGAGCTCTGCCTAATGTAGATTGGAATCTTGTTCCAAAGCATGGGTAGTCTCTGGGACAGGAATCTATCCCTCCAGCATGTCCTATTTATTGTTGTGGTGAGGTTTAGATCCCTAGAGCATGTGGCTCGAGGGGATAAGGTTTTCTTTAGGTGGAGCATGTCCATCAATTCTGGGTTGAACATGGCCTTGTATGTCAGGCAGAGATCACCTCTGAGTAGGTGGTATGCAACCGAGTACAGCTGGAGTTTCTTCAGTTGAGCTGCATAGGGCATCTGTTTGAGGCCAGCGATCCCCAGCTGTTGCAGGTCTCTTGTAAGGTACATCCCAAATGGGGCATTGTTTTCTATGATAGGTCTGATGAGTGATGAGTAGAGGGGCACAATGACCTCTTTTTATCTGGCTACGAACCCTTTTGTTATTAGGTAGGCCACGTAGAAGGATTTTCTAACCACTTTGGCAATGTGATTATCAAAGGTGAGAATACTATCTACATGGGTCCCTAGATCCCTTATTACATCTTCGGTATTTACAGGACTACCACCCATGTGGTAGTTTGTAGGTACTTTATTTGTTCCAAAGGGGATGACTATACACTTCTTGGCATTTAGCTTGTGGCCATGATTTTGACACCAGGTATCCGTCTCAGTGAGACCCTTTTTGGAGGATGTCTGTGTCAGCCGGAGAGTCAATTATAGCCCCTAGTTTGCAG
This sequence comes from Protopterus annectens, assembly GCF_019279795.1. Lineage (NCBI taxonomy): Eukaryota > Metazoa > Chordata > Ceratodontiformes > Protopteridae > Protopterus > Protopterus annectens. The sequence goes on from NC_056737.1 coordinate 1,011,318,284, forward strand.
TTGTCTGTGAACTTCATCAGCCATAGTCCTCCTGTGCTTGCCTGTACCTCTGAGAAGTATATGCCGAACAGGAGAGGGTCGTAGGACTGAGCCCTGGGGAACACCACTTGTAACCGGTTTAGAGTCAGACCTAGCTCCTGCAACTCTCACCATGTGAGTTCTGTCTGTGAGCCAGTTGGCAACCCATCTTGTGACGTAGGGGTTTATGTTCAGGCTGGTGAGCTTGTCTATAATACCAGAATGGGGAATGGTGTTGAAGGCCTTAGCGAGGTCTATGTAGGCTGTGTATACCACCTTTCCCTCATCTATAGCCTTGGTAACTGTCTCAAAGAAGTCCACCAGGTTTAGGAGGCATGATCTGCCCTTAACAAAGCTGAACTGGGTAAGGTCCAGTGTTTGGAGGTTCCCAATGTCTCTGTTAATGAGTTCCATGATGATGGGCTCCATAGCCTTGTAGACCAAACTAGTCAGGCTTATAGGGCGATAGTTCCCGGGGTCTGTTGTGGCTCCACCTTTGTGGAGCGGAATAACCGTTGCTGTGTGCCACTCTATGGGTACATAGCCTGTGGAGAGGCTGAGTTTGAACAGTGTGTTTAGGTGAGGGGTTAGTTCATCTTTGCGCTCATGTAGGATACAGCCTGGGACACCGTCCAGTCCCATTGAGGCTGTGTTTTTGGCTTTGGAGAGAGCTGTTTTAACCTGAGTGTCTGTGATTTCAGGGACCCTACATTCTTCTGGTATGGTTATGGACCCTTTTGGGGGTGCAAGGGGGGTGAAGTTTGCACTAAACCTGTCTGCCAGGATGTTGGCAATATCGGTCAATTCAGTGTATTTTGTGCCATTTTGCACTAACTAGTTGCAAATGTTAGTTATACATCACATATGTTTTTTGTATAACTATCATCAATCCAACATTACATAAATCACTCAGTTCCTGCCTTCCCTCAAGTCTAACTTCTCATTTTTATTTATTTTATAATATCATGTCAAAAACAAATGAGTACAGATACATATACAAATCAGTTAAAAACTATTTTTATTCTTAAACCAAATATAGATTTGTAGCTTATTAGGAACTGTCAACCTATATCTCAGATAAATCCAAATAGTAAAATTTATTAAATGGTAATAATTAGAAACTTTTTCCTTCTAGTTATGTCACCTTAAAATTTCAGTTGAATTTTATTGCAGCAAGACATACAAATAACACCATCACTATGAATGAATTGCAATAATCAACATGAAGTATTTGCTCTGGATATGTCTGACAATAAAATGTATACATGGTTACTTTCTATGAGACATTTTAAAATAGGTTTTCCAGACAGCTGTATTCAAACCATGAATGTAGCCTCATTAATTAATGTTTTATATCATTTTACCTCTACTTGTTTACTATCAATAAGAGATCTCCTTCAAAAAACTCTTCCATGGGCATTATCAGACATTACTGGAGACCATTTCCGCACTATCTTTTTATCCTATTCCAGAACCTTGCTTATTTTTAAATCTTTAACACTCCAGAACTTAAGTTTTCCAAAGCAAGCATTGTCATTAAATCATTTGCAGATGATGTGCTTCCTGAAACCATATAAATATATTGATAGTTTACTCCATTTAATTAAAAACTATGGTATAGCATCAATCTAAAAACTAGACATTGATAAAGTGAAACTTGATTATTTGTAAACAAAAATATTGTATTACTATATTGCATTTAATGTAATATGTCCATATGAGTGCAATGTATGTCTTTTGAAATAATTTTGTAATATATATTATTCATAGAATCCTTTTATGATATAACCTGGTGCTTTTCTTCCTAGGCCTCCACTAAAAATGGGTACCCTGTGGGCCCAGTCACACTTTAACAGGAAACAATTGGCAATAAATAAATAAATAAATAGATCTTTTTTTCTGTGAGTGCCATGAATAATACATTTAACTCTTGTTTGTTGTAGAATATAAATATTTCATTTAATAAACTCAGTCTGATTTTCATACCTACATCTGTGTAAATTTTAAATAAATCATAGAAAAGTCAGATGCGGACCTCAACAACTAAACATATGCTGTGCTTATAGTGTGCGTGTTATATTTTTTACATTTTTTCTTGCTGCTTTAAAAGTTACTGGATTTTTTACATTTTTATTTTCTGTATTTTTTTTATAATTATATATACTTTCCACACTCTGTTGCATTATACACATTTCCAGTTTTGCACAGACAATTTGTTCTTTGCCTACTAATGCCTTCTTCACTCTCAACCACATTCAATAGACCCTATTTGGTCCACTAAGACTGTTGTTGTGCACATGGTAGTGCACTGGTTTGTATTCAGTAAGCAGCTCTACATGGTGTGTGGAGCTGCACAACCATGGTAAACACAATGACATGCTAATTATAGTATAAGCAGCTGAAGTGTATGCTATTCAACAAATCCAAGATGGAGGAGCTATTCAACAAGCTATACAGTGACTGTGTAGACTCAGTGCTGGTTTTCCCTGTGAATTCCAAAACCTATTGAAGTACAGACAGGGAAAGGGGTCAACACAGAAAGAATGCTAGGGGCTACTGTTGTTTTAATTCATGTGTATGTGCAACAGGCTAAAGTCTATGCTGCTACTAATAGACAAAGGCCAAGAAGAGGAAAAGTTTTCAGACCCTGTTTAACTTATCACAATCTGCATGAGATGGAAATTGTAGAGTGCTACAGGTTAGATAGAGACACACTATAGGAACAGCAACCTCTGCTGTCCTTAACTCAGACCCAGGGCAAATTGAGGGGAACCAATACCAGTGGAGACAAAGGTATGTGTAGCAATTGAAATTTTAGCTACAGGAACCTTTCAGAGACCAACAGGGGACATGTTGGGGATGTCACAGGCATCTGCATCCAGGATCCTCCATCAATAAGTGAATTCTATTCTTCAACATGCTGGTGACCACATGTATTTACCCCATACTCCTGAGAACAGGGCGACAAATATGCAGGAGTTTTACCCTGTAGCATACTACCCTGATGTACAGGGTGATATAGATTGTACACATATAGAAATAAAAGCACCAGCTGGGAAACAGGAAAGGGTTTACATAAATAGAAAAGGCTTCCACTCTATTAACTGCCAAGTTGTGTGTAATGCTAAGGAAATCCTCTTAAATGTGTCTGCTGGCAAACCAGGCAGTTACCATGATTCACATATCTGGCACGCCTCCCAACTATATCAGATGTTCACTGGGGGGATATCCCACATGTTTATTTACTGGGGGCTGCAGGTTAAGCACTGGAACCATGGCTGATGATTCCCACTAAAAATGCACAGATGCCTGCTGAGGAACACCATAATGAGGCACATGCTCAAACCAGAAAAATTATCGAGTGTGTGTTTGGGCTGAAGTCGTGGTTTCAATACCTAGCTACATCTGGAAGAACCCTGCAGTACAATCCATATATATGCACTGAAATCTTCACTGCTTGTGCCATGCTTGTAAGACCAAACTATGTAAAAAGTACAGTTAGCAAAACAACATCACAAACACAGATATGCTAAGCGCTAAGTCAGCTAGGCACCCTGTGCATCAGACATAAAGATTATGTATCCCTGAATCCAGAAGACAGAAAACAAGGATATGGAACAGTTATCATCACTTACACAGGGTGTTGTGGGGGGGGGGGGGAATGAAGCCTAGGCTGACACAAAATGTAAGTGAGGCCATGTGAGTAAGAAAGAGAAACAGGCAGACATTTGGATAAAGTAACTAATGTCCACTAAGACATAATGAGCTTTAAGCCTCATGACTGAACCATGTAACTGTTGTGTGTGTGTGTCTGTATGGGTCCTCCATGTGAAATTGTTGTATGAGTGTCTTCCAGAACACAGCCAAGCTCTGTGCTAGCTTTACGTCTTGGTATGTTGCACAGGTGTGAGCCATGCATGATAAAGGTGGCAGTTCATCACTGTCGTACTGACTGTGGGAACTGGTGGTGCCAGGCAATGCACTAGCATGTCCATGCCCATGGTCAGTTGCAATGCTGCTACCCAAACATGACTGATGTCTGGTGGACAAGCTGTCCTCACAAGGATGCCCATGACCACAACCCCATCATTTGCCACTTCTGGGTATGGACACCTCAACTACAGATGGAGCAGTGGAAGTATTGTCACTATGGAAGCATAATCAGGCATGGTCATGTTGGCTAACATCAGATGATGTAGCTGACCTATGCTCACATGGATGCCATCCCCCTCCCAGCAGATGCTCCATCACAGACACCACCCATTCAAATGTGTCATTCATCCAATCCATTGAATTGGCAACATGGTGGAGGCAGTCACACATGTCAGCCTATGCCACATTTATAACACTAAGCATTTTTCTGGAGGACCTATTGGAGCATACCTGCACATCCACGATGGCCCTAAACATATGTCGAGTGGCACAGGAAGACAAACCTGGGTCAGGTACAGGATGGACAGCAGGCCTCCACCAAGCACCCCTAATAGCCCTTCTGTGTGGCACCTCACCCATACTTTGGTTCAGGACAGAGTCAACAGACAATGAAGCTGCAGTAAACCACACTACCCTGAACAAGTGTCTCACTCTCCAGCAGTCCAATATCTGAGGTCTTACTGGAATGGGTTTGTGTAGCCCTACTGACTGTGTCCAGTGGAATTACAAGGGATACCTGAATGTCAACCTCAGTGCCAGATTCAACCTCTGCACCCCCCTGACTGTGCCTCTGTTTGCCCACCATCATCATCAGATTCTCCTGATACTCTGACATCAGATAGTAATAGTCCTACACTTCCACTGTCAGGATCACCTATGATAATAAGCAACAAACTATTAGCTATGTCCACAGCCTCAAAGGCAACACACAACTGTGTGCAGGGCCCATTGTAAGTGTAGCCACCTATACTGACCCAGAAGATATTGCAAACTCCCTGGCTGATAAATTCAGCTCCAACTTTACTCCTCCCTTTCCCTCAACCTTCCCTCAGGAAATATCATCAAATGTAACTCCACCTACTATCACTGGGGAAAAGGTCCCTAATGCTCTCTCTAAGACCAAGAACACTGCATCAATGGGCTCAGACAATATCCCAGGATGCCTTATAAATAGCATGAAACATGACCTATCAGGGCCTGTGGAATTACTGTTTAACCACAGCCTCCAAATAGGCTTCATGCCTCATGAATGGAGAAAGGCAACAGTCATCCCTCTGCACAAAGGTGGGCCATCTACAGATCTTGGAAACTACAGTCCCATAAGTCTCACTAGTCTTATATGTACAGCTATGGAAAGAATTATCATGGAGATGATCAATAAAGATATAGTAAACCGTCAGACACTGAACTCAACCCAGTTTGGTTTCGTCAAGGGCAGATCATGCCTACTCAACCTGTTGGACTTCTTTGAGAAGGTCACCAAAGCAATGGATGAGGGCAAAATCATTCCCACTGCCTACCTTGACCTGGCCAAGGCATATGACACAACACCCCACTCAGGCATTGTTGACAAACTCAAGAGGTTAGATACAAACACATATGTCACCTAGTGGATAGCCAACTGTCTCATAGACAGGATCCAGAAAGTTAGAACTGGGGAGTCCACCTCTGCAAACAGGCCAGTCACAAGTAGATTCACTCAGGGATCAGTCCTTGGACTGCTCTTTTTTGTCCTTTACTTTTTAGAAGTCAGGGCTAATGTCAGTGATCTCTGGCTGACTAAATTTGCAGATGATTGCAAATTAGGAGCTGTCATTGAATCCTGTACTGACACAAATGTTCTCCAGGAGGGGCTGATACAGACAAATAGCTGGTGTCAGAACCATGGACTAAAAAATGCCAAGAAATGCATAATAGTATCCTTTGGGAAGTCATCTATCCTTGGTAACTATCATATTGACAACACACCCCCTTAGCGTTATCCAGTTGTCAGGGACTTAGGGACACACATAGATAGTAATCTAGCCTTGGATCATCATGTGTCTACAGTGGTGAGGAAATCATTCATTGTTGCACAACTTAAAAACAAAGGTATGGCATCTAAGTCCAAGGAAGTCATTGTACCACTGTATTCAGCATTCATCAGATCTATCACTGAGTACAATGCCCCCTTTGGTATGTACCTAACCTGGCATATCCAACAACTGGAACATCCACAGAGATTCCTCATTAAAAGAATGCAGGGTGTAAGTAATAGGTTCATAGGTTCATAGGTAGGTACTAGGCTATAGGCCCAAGGGCCTACATAAGCCTAGCCAACAAGGTTCCATGGCTTAAACCACCCAAGAAAGTTATTTTCCTGTGCCACTGTCGAGCAGAGACACAGAAGTGATCCCCGGGGTGTATTTCCTATTTCCCATCCACTCATCAAGATTTTTCTTGAAGAGTGCTAATGAAGAACTTTGCTTGACATAGATGGGTAGCTTGTTCCAGAGTATAGGAAGTCTCTGGAACAGGAATCTATCTCTCCAGCATGTCCTGTTTATTGTGGTGACAAGGTTTAGATCTCTAGAGCATGTAGCTCGGAGGGATTGGGATTTCTTTAGGTTAGGTATAGCATGTCCAACAGCTGTGGGTTTGACATAGCTTTATATGTTAGGCAGAGATCACCGCGGAGTAGGCAATATGCTACAGAGTAAAGCTGGAGTTTTTTGAGGCGGTCAGTGTAGGGCATTTGTTTGAGGCCATTAATCCTCTTTGTGAGGTACTTCTGTGGCCTTTCCAGCTGCTGCAGATGTCTTGTGAGGTACATTCCAAAAGGGGCATTGTACTCTCTAATGGGTCTAATGAGTGTCAAGTAGAGGGGAACAATGACCTCTTTTTTCCTGGATGAGAACCCTTTTATGATGAGGTGTGCCACGTAGGACTTCCTGACTACTGTGGTGATGTGACTATCAAAGGAGAGACTACTGTCCACCTGGGTCCCAAGGTCTCTTAACACACATTCAGTGTTAAGTAGATTGCTGCCTATGTAGTAGTTCATGGGTACAGAGTTTTTACCAAAGGGGATGACACTGCACTTTTTGCCATTGAGCTTGAGGCCATGGCTTTGACACCAGGCATCTATCTCAACAAGGCCCTTCTGTAGGATGTCCACATCATTTGGGGACTTGACTATGGCTCCTAGTTTGCAGTCATCTGCAAACTTCATTAGCCAGAGGCCTTCTGTGTTAGCCTGTTCTTCAGAGAAGTAGATACCAAACAGGAGAGGTCCCAGGACGGAACCCTGTGGTACACCATTTGTCACTGCTTTGAGGTCAGATTTGGAGTCTGCAACTTTTACAGTGTGGGTTTTGTCAGTGAGCCAGTTGGCAACCCATCTTGTGATGTAGGGATTTATACCTAATTTAGTGAGTTTGGCTATAATTCCAGAATGGGGGATGGTGTTGAAAGCCTTGGCAAGGTCAAGATAGGCTGTGTGAACCACCTTACCCTCATCCTCAGCTTTGTTGACTGCCTCAAAGAAGTCGATCAGGTTCAGGAAGCATGATCTGCCTTTCACAAACCCAAACCTGGTGGGATTTGCTGACCGCCTCAAGGTGCTATCCCTGCATTCTGTCTCCTACAGGCTTTTGAGGAGAGATCTAAGCCTGGCACTCTGATGGACCTCCTCCATATCCACAAAACAAACAGTACCAGAATTACCAATTTTAAAGACTTAAACCTTACCTGTGATATAAATAGGACCTGCTGGTGAGATAGGTATGTATCACAGCTACTTTGGAGCTAATAAATTTTGAGGATTGCCTTAGCCTTTTCTGTTCTTCGCTTTCGTTTCGTTTAGTGGAGTTTGGTGGGAGTTACATCGCTTTTTCTTGGTTTTATGTATCACAGAGACTACCCCATCTATGGAACAGGCTCCCCATCCATGTGAAGCAGAGTTTCTCCCTAACCCAAGTCAAGTGCAACTCAGACACTTGGATGGGAAACCAGAAATCCATCCCTGGTTTGGCACCTATGTCTCTAATGCAAACAGGTAACCTGTAAATGGTTCATCTCTCAGGCCTATGCTTACACTTATCAAGATTATCAGAACTTCTTAGAGATTTGCGATGCATGGCTAGGCTTGAAAAGGCCCTTGTGGTTGTTAGCCTAGTAAACACCTATGAACCTATAAACACAGAAAAGAAATTAATACCTACAGTACTTTAGTCCAATATATGCAAACAAACTGACAGTGGTGCCACTATTACAGGAAGTACAGCAATGCACGTAACAGTCCTGACACCCACATCACACATATGGATAAAATAAATAATTCTTTGAATTGATCATTAATGCCAACATAAACATGTTTGGCTTACTGTGTACAGATGATTCTAGGGTCCCTATGGAGGATGGTCCTTGAAGACGTTAAGCAAAAGGTAAGAGCACCATCATTACAATTAAAGGTAACACAGGGGATTAAACGTTTTGCCCTTTATGTCTCCATTAACAATACTTTTAACAAAAACTTGGATGACAAGTCCACCCCAAGTCCATGTATAATCAACCAGGATGTGTTGTTAACTGTATCAATCTACAACTATCCCCCTAAAAAAATCTATGTTAAACAGAACTTAAACATTGCTGTCAATATTTTACTATACAAGAAATATTTAACAATTGTGATAGGTAAGCCTACCTGGAAGCTCCTCCTGGGACATACTTATCCTCCCAGAAACAGCAACACCAACATCAATCACATGTTGTCGTGCACTTTTCACTGAGCTCTCTGGTCCCTGATAGTAGATTGGAGCTCTTCATTTGGTGTCAGTGATGGCTCTGTAGGAGCCCCCCCCCCCCCAAGTAGCCATGCATTCATCGGCCACTGCAGCTGCTCTCCTCCAGGTTGATGAAATCATGTCAGTGGCACTATGACACACCTGATCATATGTCCTGCTCTAGCCACTTATTGCATTTATATCAGCCACTATCTGCTGCCAAATTTGCATTCTGCCAGACATATTCCCCATGTCCCCTCTCAAGCAGAAAGGCACCATATTGCCTAAATGCTTTCACAATCACTTAATTCTCAGGGTCACTGAAGGGGGATTTGAGGGGATTTGGACACCTGGGTCCATGGTCTTAGGTGACATGAAACACAAAAAAGGATAATACATATAAGTATTGCATAAATAAAAATCCTGCTTACACATAATACAAAAGGTATTTTTTCAATATTACCCACTGGAGAAACAAAAAACAGTCATATTCAAATATAAAAAAAATAATTTATATGGTTGCAACATATGGTAATCACACACAAAGCAAGGTTGGATCCAAAACAACGAGAGTGACAATAGCAAAGCAAACCTCTGTGCAAACAATTTTATTTGTGACAACACAGAAATGGAACTCAGCTGCCCCACCCCCAAAGCAAAAGGAAAATGACATATTTTGCTAACAAACCATCAGTGAACTGCTAAAAGTGCAGTCAAATAAGCTCTCCTAAAACATGTGTACACATTTACCACAGAACATTCAATTTTATGCAACTGACAGTCATGTTTAACTGTGACCAGTACTCATCTAGAGGTGTCTGTGTGCCATCCTAGAAGGCTAACAAACCTGTGTCATTGACAATATAAGACATTTACATTTCATTGAAATAACAGTAGAATAGTTTAAAGAAAAAAACAGTTGTAACATTAACACTTGTGATGACAGTTAATAAGACTGTGCATCTGAGAAATTAAAATGCCCTGACAAACATGCCTATGCCATCAGTAAACGTCTAAGAAGTGCATACAGATATGTCACATTTGATAATATATATATCTATCTATCTATATATATATATATATATATATATATATATATATATACATATATATTTTTTTTCTTAGTGACATAAGCATGTCCAGTATACAACTGAAAAATGAAATCATACCTTACCAAGATTAGTAGTCTGTGCAGACAAATCTCAAAGTAAGAGCTTTTTTGTATTATCCACATAAGCAGGTCTCCTCACCATCATGTTCCCTAGCTACATTGTTTGCTTTTTATAGTGTAGGTTCAGGGAGTTTGAGCACAGTGAAAATACAAATGAGGTGTGAACTCATTTGAACTGCTGAATCTCAAATACCTGGCCACATGTTTCAGATGTAAACATAGTGCAGGGATTCCCTCAGTGTTTTTGCTAATGGATTGCAACTGTGAATAATTAATAGTAGGGAGAAGGAAAATATAACAGCAATTCAGCCTCTGTTATCTCTGTTGGGTGTGTCAACCAGGTTACACTTATAAAGTGTAGACGTAATTGTATCAAAAACTTTAAATGTATGTAAGCAGCACACATTTCACAGTTTCTGTCCAGTTACATCCAAAATCCCTTTCATTTCTTGAGAACTGTATATTATTGCCATTTAATATCCTCAAACATTTTAAGAACAATGACACATAATGCCTTACAGACTGCATGTCTCAGATTACTGGTCAGATAAGAGAAGAATGAGTAACAAACACAGAGAGATAAATCAGGACTGCATTTCTGCAAGTAGTAGTCATAAATGGTTGTGTGATCACTCAATGCACTACATCTGAAATTAATAAACATACCAACAACTCAATAGTGTACAACTGTCATATGTTTTGTTAATACTGTGGATGATGTTGCAGTTGCTTGTATGCACAATGATTTTTATTCTCTGCTGCAAAGTGCTTTTTAGTGGAAAAAAGGGTAAGACACCCTGAAGTCTCACTCCAATGAACCTTCATAACACAGTAAGGGTATATGGATCTATATTATATGAACAAATTTTCATAATATCAAACGCTCTAAAGAGAGAAAATGCCTGACCTCGAAGTGCTTCTTGTCAGATCACAGTACAGTGAAGGTCAGAATATTTGCCCTTTTTTCACTGTAGTGCAATCTCGGAGTTGGTATATATATTTAGTGGGGGGGGGGTACAGCCCCCCACAATAGCAAGTCTGTCATTTTCCCTCTTTATGAACATTTATTCATATAATATAGACCCAGACACCCTTACTGTGTTTTGAAGGTTCATTGGAGTGAGAGTTCAAATCCAGACCTGTGTAAAAATATTTCATGTGTACCAACATGCATTTTTGTAGTGTTTTTATTTAATAGATTTCTTGTCTTCCTTTCTCCTAATTTTCCTACTTTTTATTTTTTTTAATGCCAGTACTTTCATGGTGCATGGCTTAGTGCAAACAGGAAATGCAGAACCACATTAAAAGTCATGTTTAGCATTACTTATCTCGTTTGTGTGATGCTTAGCAGTGACAAGCCTGGACCAGTGGCTCACACAAAAAGCAGATAGAACACCTGCAGACAGGGTGTAGACATTCTAAATGTCAAAAAGGATACTTTGTTGTTTAGTTTGTTTTTCTTTTCCACTGTGCAACTCAGCTAAGTGGTATTTAGTGGCAGTTAACACACCAAAGTTAATAATGATTATGGAATTAACTAAAGATATGCCTCTGGAGCATTTCTCCCCGGGCCTCCACTGAAAACAGGATCTGTGGATCCTAGTCGGACTTTCCCGGTCAACAAATGTTAAATAAATAAATAAATAAATAAATAAATAAATAACTGTTATTTAACTATTCCTGTGGCAGCAGGTCTAAGTGTATGGCTGTAATACAGATGGCCCTGGGTTTTAATATAGAAAGTGAAACATATTTTTACTGTTGTGACAGTTCAGTTTATAATACTGAACAGGAAAATATCCATGTGTTATTTCAATATTCCTGGGGCAAAAGGCATAAGTGTAGGGCTGCCATACACATGATCCTGGGTTCTAATTCAGGAAATTCCAGACATTTTATTGTTGTTCCATTCATTTCACATTATATTAAATATCACTTATAACAATTTATACATTATTATAAATAATGGAGCTGATATAAATTATATGTGTGAGGGATACGACACCCTTACTATGTTTTGAAGGTGCAGATGTGTGAATGAGGGTATACTGCCTACTACTTTCCTGTAAGTATAATTCTGATATCTGGACTTGGATGGCCTACATACTTAATAAGTCACATACACAAATGAATGTGTACACAAAGACCTTGTCAAGTCACAAGCATAAATGGTTAACACATCAGTCTGTCACCTGTATTTACAAATAATTCATGACTATGCCTGAGAAGCACTTCTCCTGTGGCAAAGATGGAAAATCACTGCTGTGGAAGAAAATTGTTTGTCACTTATGCATAGGTTTGAATCCCATACTGTAAAAATAAATTTTAACATTGTATAAAGCCAAACAAACACTTGTCAGGTAATAAAATTTATACCCCCAGTGCATGTCTGCATAGTTAAATCACTTAGTTACAGCAGCAGATGTCCCTCAAACTAATGTCAAGTGTCAAATTAGCCTTCCAGTTTCCAAAACTGCTTTCGTCTCTCTTTGACACTGTTGCTCTCCACTTAACATTGTACAAGCACAGTAGGCATCATTGCTCAGGTTTGTGCTCTACCAGTAAACACAATAACAGGAATTGGCAGGAAATCATTATTTGCTATTGCAGTGCTTTGGGATTAGACATGTCTGGTGTTAGAGGTAAAGGTGTCCAATTTAGGATGCAGAGGTGGGGGTGTTTAGAGGTCCAGAATATTTATTCAACTCCTGGTAAAGAGTCACAGCCAAAGGCTTTTACAGGGGGACTATTCTGGGCCCTAGTACAAGTCTAAGGCCTGAAGTAGACTGGCCAATACCCTACCCAACTTATCTAACCCTGAAATACCAAATGCCCCTTACTCAGCATCCCTCTCTTACTGAACTAAAAAAAAATAATATTGGCACCTGTCCCTCCAATAAAATATTTTCCCATACATAACTCTCCATTTCACACACATGACTTCTTGACACACTTGATTTGGTCCAGTTGGCAATACAACTTGATTGTGTTGTTGTGACTCCTCTTTGGGAGGTGATGGCCCAAATTCAGCTACTATTCTGAACGTATTTTCATTTTATACTGTTGAAGAAATGGATGGCTATCATTGTTTCCTACCTCCCTCTTGCACATTCCTTTATGGCTTTCCCTTTGTTCTTCTCCCTGCTTGCCCCCCATTTTACCACTTTCTTATATATCCCATTTTAACACCTATAATCTGGTCAAAAATAGAATCACACACAACACATAAGTAAAAAAAAAAATAGAATCACACACAACACATAAGTAAAAAAAAAAATAGAATCACACACAACACATAAGTAAAAAAAAAATGGAGCCCTTCATTTCTGACCACTATGTTTGAGCAGAGTTTTATATCATGCACCAATGCCAAATGATGATGAATGGCTTTTCTTTGGTGCGGTTACCTCCATACAATGTCACTTAAACATGCTGTGCTATGTCAACAACAGTAATACATGGCGACTTACATAAAATTAGACCTGTTATTAACAGCCTGCATTTAATTGCTGGAACCTGTGTTCTGAGAGACTGCTTTCCAATCTATCTGCAAATACACAGAGCTGAGTATATTTTGTTTTGGTTTTAGAGTTTGTTAATTGTTGCTTAGATCTCTGTTAAAACTGATGTCTCCCTGTTCTGAGAGACTGTGTTCCAATCTATCTGCAAATATACAGAGCTGAGTATTTTTTTTGGTTTTAGAGTTTGTACTGTTAGTTGTTACTTAGATCTCTGTTGAAACTGTTTTGTCCCACCCACCCTCCCTATTTTTGGCTTGTAGTTTAAATTTGGTGGCTTTTGCAGTTTCCTGCCCCACTGTAGATTTGATCTGGGACACTCCCCCAGTCCCATCTCTTTACCACATTCTACATAATAAATTCTTTCTGCACTTGCTTTTAGTCCTTTTTAACTTAATTGCATTTTTTAAACTGTGTTTGGTTTAATATTGCTACATACTCAAGTGTACAAGCTTGCACTGCATGTGAATTGTTTTTACTACTGTTTTTGCTACTTTTCTGTAAAAAAAAAAAAAAAAAAAACTGTAAGCCTGTTTCCTACCTTTCCTGTAACTAGTGTTCCAGATACGGATTTTGTTGTATCCAGGACTGTATGTAAGCATCTAAGCCCCCCCAAGCCTTTCTGTGTTGGAGGGAAGCCTTCTAGCTTATCAGTGGGAGTGGTAAGCACTAGGTAACCTGTCTTCCACATGAGGAGTGGTTCTGGCCCAGAAATTGTAGTTATTGGCCGCTTGGGCAATCTCTTCCATCTCTCTCAACTTTCTGATTTGAAAACCTGCATTTGCACTTGTTTCTGTCCTGTAACCCATCTAGTGCAGATACGTCTTAGTTTTAGCACTTAAATTTGCTTATTCATGCTCAGCACTTGTTCAGAACTTGTAAGCACTAAATAAGCTACTAATTACCATAGCACTCAATCTTCCTCATTACCTAGAGGAAAACAGTTTTGGTACTTACTTTTCTCACTTGCTTAGAGAGAAACAGCTCTTGTACTCACTTTCCTTGCTTATCTAGAGAAAAATAGTTTTTTATTCAGGCATGTCCAAGAGTCAGCTCCCGGTGTTCTCTAGTGTCGATCTGATGAATCTGGGCATCTTGAGGCAATGTAGAAATTGCCTCATGCACACAGACAACCCTCTTTTCCTACCACCCAACACTACAACCTGTGTGAGATGCAATTATCTAGCCAAACTGGAGGGAAAGCTCTCTCCAACCAAGACTGAACTTGACAGCCATGAGGAGAAGGTAAGCATTTGCACCACACCACACTCATCACACAGTCTCACTAAATCTAGACCACCAAAATTCACACATAGTAACACAAAAACATTCACGGAGGCTCTCAATAATGATCTGTCTAAGCAACAGAGACCTCCAAAGCAGAAACGTAAGCAACCTCCATCCCCCAACACAACCCAAATGGCACATAACCCACAGACTCAGTGTGCCACTCAACCACAACCAATAAGGCAAAACAACGTACCCAACACACTAGTCATAGGTGACTCTGTAGTCAGGCAAACTGATGTCCCACTCACCAGGCTAAACAAGGAGAAGGTTACTGTCAGCAGCCTGTTGGATGCCAGGATCCACCACATAACCCATGCACACAGGTCACTCCACAAGTACAAATATGACTCTGTCATTGGCCATGTTGGTTTGAATGACCTGAGATGTACCTCCCTGGACTACATGAAAAGAGACATGGAAGAGCTCTCTGATCTTGTAGCCCAGGTAGGTATGACCCTAGCCCTGAGTAGCATTCTGCCATTGCCCAGAATGATACCGCAGTACAGGGACAAAATGATTGACTTCAACAATTGGCTAAGCTTCTGGTGTCATTCTAAGGGGATCCAGTATCTTTCTGCTTGGGATGACATGGTCGACAGACCATGATGCTTTGCCACAGATGGTCTGCACCTGTCTCCCCTGGGATTCTGGATACTGGCTAAGGCTCATGCTGCCCCTATAGTGCCTTTTTTAGGCAAGGTTCAAATAACAAATTCACTATCATAACAGGAATAGGCAAGAAAAAACTGAGGGTAATGCTACTCAATGCTAGAAGTCTAAATCTCAAAATGCACTCACTCGAGGCACTCCTTAAAATGGAGAACATTAATATCTGTGCAGTGACTGAGACCTGGTTCGAGGCTCCAAAGAGCACCCCTGCACTAACAGGCTATAACTCATACCACACTTTTCTGCCATGTAACTTGGACCGAAACACCAAAGGCGGAGGTGTGTCCATATTCATTAAGGATATCCACACCTCCAGGCTAGTTGCTGAGCATAATGCATCTGAGGTTATCCAAGTGCAACTACCTCTGAGAAAAACTGCAATCCAAATTGTAGCTTGCTATAGATTCCCCACCATGCCCCAGGATCCCCACTCCTCTTTTCTTGATGTACTGGAAAATATTAGGGTTCAACCAAACACCCTAATAATGGGCGACTTCAACTACCCCACCATTAACTGGGAAAACTACTCATGTACCAATTCCTTAGCTCAACGCTTTCTGGAATTCATAAACTCCAATGCCCTGGATCAACTTATCCACACCCCCACAAGGGGCAACAATATCCTAGACCTAGTACATGAGTGACCGGTGTTCCACACCTGAAGTCAACTCCTCGTTGATCTGATCCGACCATAAGCTAATCACCCTTGATATCCACATCCCGCCCCTACCCCCCATTAAGGAAACCACAGTAAAAAAATTCTCCAAAGCCAACTTCATGCTTCTTAAGACAAAAGTGGTAAACTTCATGACACCTGTGTAGATGGACAATACAGTTACAACTGCTGAATCCTACAAGAATGCACTCTATAAGCACTTACACAAGTGCATGAATCGTGCTATCCCAAACAGAACCAAGATGCTATACTCTAAAAAAAGAAGCCAATCTGTCCAGTTAACTGACAACCAAAATAAATTGCTTAATAAAGGTCTCAATTATGTTCCTGGTTTTGTCATTGATGAGAATATAATAGTGAATGATGCTCTCCTTCTCCCACAAAACACAAATACATGCGAGAGATGCAACTATATAGCCAAACTGGAGGCTGAGCTCTCTCAACATAGGACTGGTAAGACCAGACAGGAGGAGAAGGTAACCACACACACCACAAACCCAGTCTCACATAGTACTATCACAACTTCAAATCATACACATAAATACACAAAGACATATTCGGAGGCTCTGATCAAAAATCTACCAAAACAGCAGAGGCCACCAAAGCAGACACCCAAACAACTGCCACCTCAGGACACAACATATGCAACATATAGACCACATAGTCAGTGTGCCAAACAATCACAGCCCTTAAGGCCAAACACAATGCCAGACACACTCGTCATTGGTGACTCCATAGTCAGACACACTGACGTCCCGCTCACCAGATTGAACAAGGAAAAGGTCACAGTAAGCTGCCTGTCGGGCGCCAGAATCCACCACATAACGCAAGCACTCAGGTCTCTCAACAGCAGGTACAAGTACAACTCTGTCATTGTCCACGCTGGTGTGAACGACCTGAGACATACCTCCTTGGACTACATGAAAAGAGACATAGAGGAGCTCTCTGATTATGTAGCCCAGGCAGGTATGACCCTGACCTTGAGCAGTATCCTACCTTCACCAAGAATGATGCCACAATACAGAGACAAGATGATCAGCTTTAATAATTGGCTTAAACTCTGGTGTCATTCAAAGGGGATCCAATATCTGTCTGCCTGGGATAACATGCTGGACAAGCCACGCTGCTTCACAAGGGATGGCTTGCACCTGTCACCCCTGGGCTTCCGGATATAGGCAAAGGCTCTTGCCACCCCCATAGTGCCTTTTTTAGGCAAGGCTCAAATTCTAAACCTACCACCCTAGAACACAAAAAAGGAAAAAAAACTAAGGGTAATGCTGCTCAATGCCAGAAGTCTCAACCTCAAGATGCAAGCACTCGAGGCCCTTCTCAGTATGGAGAACATCGATGTCTGTGCTGTGACTGAAACCTGGTTCAAGGCTCCCGAGAGCACCCCGGCACTATCAGGCTTAACCTCTTATCATGCGTTCCGGCCCCAAAATCCGGACAACACCAAGAAAGGAGGGGGGGTGTCTATATTCATCAAGAACACCCACACATCAAGGTTGGTGGCAACGCACGATGCATCGGAGACCATCCATGTGCAACTAACCATAGGCAAGACTGCTCTGCAATTTGTAGCATGTTACAGGCCACCCTCTCAATCTCAGGGACCTCACATAGCTTTCCTGAAAACACTGGAGGGGATAAATGTATCTCCAAACACCATCATACTAGGTGATTTCAACTACCCGAATATAGACTGGGATCACTACTCTAGCCCCAACAATCTAGCCCAAAGGTTCCTAGAGTTCATAAACTCAAATGCCATGGAACAACTAGTCACTATTCCCACAAGAGGAGATAACATACTAGATCTCATCAGCACGAACATGGGGTCACAATGTTCAACACCGGAAGTATACCCTTCACTGGTGAGATCAGACCATAAACTAATCTCACTGGAAGTCCACATCCCGCCCCCACCTGAGATAAAAAAGGCCACAGTGAAGAACTTCTCAGAAGCCGACTTCACACTTCTAAAGGCTAGTGTGGTCTCTTTTATGGCCCCCGAGACTGCGGAAACCATTACTCAAGCCGCTGAATCACTTACAAATGCCTTCTACCAGCACCTACAGGACTGCATGGATCAGGCAATCCCAAACAAAACAAAGACCCTTTGTACCAAAGGCAAGCGTCCAGTTTGGTGGACCCCAGCCATAAACAAGCTCTACAACAAAAGGAGGAAGCTACTACAAGATAGAGAAAAATCCTTAAAAGGGAAAACACCCTTGATCATTATAAGTAAAAAATTAAGATCTCTCATAAAATCATCCAAGGCAAATTTTGAGAGAAAAGTCACCGAGGACTCAAAGGACAATCATAAGGCCTTCTTTAGCTATGTTAGAAACCTGGGAGGAAACTCCCAGATATGCTCAGAATTAGTTCAAAATGATGTAAAAATTACTGAACCTACAGACATTGCCAACATACTGGCTGACAGGTTCAGTGCAAACTTCTCCCCCCTCCCCCCCAAAAGGTGAGATATCTATACCAGAGAATTATAGCCCCCCAAACATCTCAAACGCTCAGGTGAGAACTGCTCTCTCCAAGGCAAAAAACACAGCATCCATGGGACCAGATGGTGTTCCCAGATGTGTGCTCCATGAACTCAATGAGGAATTAAACCCACAGTTAGGGCAGCTGTTTAATCTTAGCCTCACCTCAGGATACGTGCCTAAGGAGTGGCGTACGGCAACTGTGGTCCCACTTCACAAAGGAGGTGCCTCTACCGACCCGGGAAATTACCATCCCATCAGCTTGACAAGCTTGATCTGCAAAGCTATGGAGAGGATCATAATGGAACTCATAAATAAAGACATAGGAGACTTGCAGACTTTGGATCCAACCCAGTTTGGCTTTGTCAAGGGCAGATCATGCCTTCTAAACCTGGTGGACTTTTTCGAAACAGTCACCAAGGCCATTGATGAGGGAAAGGCAGTCCACTCAGCCTACCTCGACCTGGCAAAGACTTTCAACACAATACCCCACTCAGGTATCATTGAAAAACTCATCAGCTTAAATGTAAACCCATACGTCACAAGATGGGTTGCAAATTGGCTAAGTGACAGAACCCACAGGGTCAGAGTTGCTGGCGCCATGTCAGACTCAAAGCCTGTCACAAGTGGTGTCCCACAGGGCTCAGTCCTGGGCCCTCTCCTGTTCGGCATCTACTTTTCAGAAGTACAAGCAAACACAGGAGGATTATGGCTGACAAAATTTGCAGATGACTGCAAACTGGGCGCCATAGTTGAGAACACATCTGACACAGATATCCTTCAAAAGGGTCTTATAGAAATGGAAAACTGGTGCCATAACCATGTCCTAAAGTTAAACGCCAAAAAATGCACAGTCATACCCTTCGGGAAAAACAAGGTTACCCCTAGCTACCATATAGGCGGCAACCCACTAAGCACAGAAGAGGTTATCAGGGATCTGGCTACCCAGGTTGACAGTAACCTTTCATTTGATACTCACGTTGCCAAAGTAGTTAGGAAGACCTTCTACATTGCCCACCTGATCATGAAGGGATTCGCATCTAGATCAAGGGAAGTCATCGTCCCCCTGTACTCATCACTCATCAGGCCAATGATTGAGTACAATGCCCCATTCGGAATGTATCTGACACAACACCTGCAGCAACTGGAAAGGCCCCAAAAGTTCCTCACCAAAAGGATAAAGGGTCTCAAAAATATGTCCTATGCTGCCCGATTGAAGGAACTTCAGCTCTACTCAGTCGCTTACCGTCTGCTCAGAGGTGACCTGTGCCTGACATATAAGGCCATGTCCAACCCAGAATTGATGAACATGCTTCACCTCAAAAAATCTAGATCCCTCAGAACTACAAGGGCAGGAGACTTAAACCTTGACATGGTTATTAATAGGACGTGCTGGAGGGACAGATTCATCACCCAGAGCCTCCCTATGCTGTGGAACAAAATCCCAGTACATGTGAGGCAGAGCACCTCACTGGCTTTGTTCAAGAGAAATCTTGACCAATGGATGGGAGATCGCAAATATACCCCAGGGATTATCTCAGTGTCACTGCTTGACAGAGGCACAGCAAAATAATGGGCATAGTATCCTCCAAATTAAAGGGGTGGCGAAAGCCACAAAACTCTGGCTAGGCTTATAAATGCCCTTGGGCAGATAGCCTAGTATGAACCTATGAACCTATGAACCTATGGATTTTTGCCATAGATTAAATATAAAGATGTTTTTTGGTTCTAGTGAATCCTCTCAAAGATCTACAAAATTCAGGTTTGGCAAATTTGGCTTTATGCCTCCTATGAACAAATATGTTGGTGTCTTCCAGCAGGCCGTTCTCAAAGATCTGCATTTTAGGTTGTGTGATTCCACTTTGTTGCACCATAATCTTACGGTTGAGGAACAACAGGCTCTTATTGAATTGAAAAATAATACCAATATAGTAGTTACTACTGTGGATAAGAGTGGGCCGGTGGTTATATTGGACACCGATTATTATTTGGCAGAGGGAAATGGCCAATTGTCCAACCCTCAGCACTATATGCACATGTCCTTAGACCCTACACCCAACTTTAAGAAAGAGATATTTTCATTTCTTAACTTAGCAGTAAAGGAAGATATCATACAGGAGACTATGTTGAGCCAACTGATGGTACAGGATCCACAAAAACAAATCTTATATCTTTTACTGAAGATAAATATGAGTCTGGATAAACCCCCGGGAAGACCAATTGTATCTGGCATCGGATCCTTGATGGAACCGCTTTCGGATTTTCTAATATATCATCTTAAACCATTACTTAAACATGTACGAGCATGCATCCAAGATACCACTGAGTTTCTCAGGATTATATCAGAAACACAATTAGAACCAACATGGCTATTGTGTACACTGGATGTCAAAACGCTCTATACTAACATTCCCCATTGGGCAGAACTAGCAGTGCTCCAGCATTGGTTGGAAAAGGCTGATCTTTACTCAGCTGGATTTAACACTTTATTAGTTTGCATGGCTGAACATGTATTGACAAAGAATGTTTTTATTTCAATGGGGAATGTTATTGGCAAATCAGAGGTACTGCAATGGGGGATTAATTTGTGCCTATTTATGCTAATATATTCATGGGGTATCTTGAGGAACACCTGACATATGACACTTCTCATAATTTATACATCAATAAGATGGACATCTGAAGAAGGTACCTGGAGGATTGTTGGATGGTGTGGCTTTTTTATATTGGACAAACATCACATCCCCTACGGATTCGGATGTCGGAACAATACAGTGACATTCACAACAAATGGTTGACTAATGCCTTTTACAAACACAAAATTACCCATCCCACTGCCCACTTTTCCTTTACAGTGATTGATAGGATACAGGGAGATCTGTCTAATAAATTAGGCTGGCACTCTATCTTGAATAATAAGGAGAAAAACTGGATTGTGAGATTAGGTGGCCTGTTTTCACCAGTCTTAAATGATCACTTCTAATTTAGGTTCATTTTATATTGTTTTATATGTTAATTAATTTATTAATTGAATTTCAGGAAATGACATAACAGGAAGTATGGATGTACTAATATATAAACATATGGTTTTATTAGCATTGTTATTCACTGAGAAAGGCTAGTGTGCTGAAACCGGTATGATGCTACTTTCAAAATAAACAGTTTCTGCAACAACACTTGGTGCTGGCTTTGTTGTTTTGATTCTGTTTTCACATGCCCAATCATATAATTGTATTTGCTTTCCTTTTCCTGTCTCCTCAGTCTTCTGACTTCTTTATATAATGTATTTTCTTGAGTTCTCCATTGTACCGGCTGTCTGTTTTCTGATTGGTTTTCTGACAGTCTTGTCAATCCCTCTCACTGCTATTGGTAGCTGTTACTGTCTTCTTATACATGATAGTGTTGCTCCTCCCTTTTTGTCTGCCTCTTTTCCTTGCCATTAACTTTCACCATTCATGCACAGTTTACCGCCTTCTTGTCAGTATACTGGATGAATTGAAACTAGGGTGACTGTCTTTTATATCCTAAACCTGTTGTTTCTTTTCCATCCCTTGCCTTTTGATGTTCTATTCAATATTTATCTTGCTGTTTCATCCCTGTGATTTGCAACTGTTCTTCTCTTTTTGCACTGCCCCTTTAAGCACTAGCCTGCCCCAGCCTTGAAATCCTGGCATTTTTCATGCCAATTTGTGGGCCTTCCTCCCTTAGTCAGGACATGTAAAATGGCCTTGTGATCTCTCAGGACCAACCATGCCTTATTTAACTTTCTTATCCCTAGCGTCTGTATTATCTTCTTTATATGTCATCTGCTATCAGTTTTGAGTATATCATTTGGACATTTATTAATAACAGTTTCAGCATTTACAGATTACTTATAACATGTTTTCTACAGACCTTCTACATCCCTTGGTGAACTCATAGCTTCAGATTGCCCCCACTATGCATCTGGAAATTTTTTAAACTACAGGGTCTTCCATATTTCAGATATACTACCTTAACGGCCTGTGTCTGTGGCACAGCTGTTTACCTGTTTTACATTTATGCACTCCTGTTTACTATATATCCAAATTGTAATCTCAGTGTTTATCTCCTTCTCCATTCTGTTGTACGTTGCCTCTTACATGCCAGTCAGATTAACACATATAGTAATATAACCTTCTTAGTAACTGCAGTGATGGTGCTGCGGTAGCGTTGTCACGTCACAGTAAGACGTTGTCCTGTTTGATTCTCAGCTAGAGCGTCTTCTGTGTGGAGACATCCGTGAATGGGTGTACCTTTGTTGAAGGTTGTGTGTCAGGGCTGGCAACTCGGCACGTAAAAATCTACTGCCAATCATTAGTGGTCCACAGTTCCACTGTGGTGGCCCCTAACCGGGAAAAGCCAAAAGACCCAACAAGTAATATAACCTTCTTAGGTTTGGAGTAAACAAAAAGAGAAAAAAAGGCATTCAAAATGCCTAAACAGATTTACAACTAGTATTTTTGTTCATAGCCTCTTTTGGCTATTTGTGTTTAATCAACACAGTTTAGTGTTCAAACAAATGCATTATTTACAATTGTCTTTGTGCTGGCAATATATTCACATGAGAATATTCTCTTCTGGGGGCCTACATGTCATCAAGAGGTAGAGTGTAACCATCTTGTCTGCTTTCTTTTTTAACCCCCTTAATCACATTTCTCTGTTTTAGCATCCCCAAGGGGCTTTCCAAGGTGACTCACTTAATTTGGGTTCAGTTATATTTCAGTCCATTGTCATGTCCCTTCCATTCCTCTTCACGCTGCATTGCTCCCCTTTATTCACCACCTTGTTTACTTCTCAGGATCCCTCTGTCCCATTCTGTTCCATCTTCCAGCAGCTGCACCTTCTCTTTTAACGTTTACTGCTTCTTAAATAACGTGAAGGACCCGTATTCTGTCCAAGCTTCTTTCCCTTTCTTGCTCACTCACCCTTTCTAACTTGTTCTATTTTCTTTCTGCTTGTTTTCTGGTTAACTGGTTTCCCAATGTATTGCAGGGTTTCCTTAGGGTTAGTGAATGGCTGGATTGACCTTGTGTTAATACCCTCATTGTGGCAGGATAAAACTTCCTTCATCTGAGGCCTTTTTGCTTTGCTGCTTTAATAGCTAGGATAAATGCATTTCTTTTCATTCTGGTCTCAAAGGCAAAAGTCCTAATCCATAACAATTTGTGTTTCCTCAATCTTAAATCTCTTCTTGGGCATCTACACCTCTCTCTACACCTTCAACTTAAATGTTTGGAATTGGATTATAATTGGTATTCCACTTGTGCATTCCATGCTTAATCATCATGTAGTTTTATGAGCTCTTTCAATTACAGTCGCAGTTGTCTGGATGCCGATTCAATTTCCCCAAGATTTCTTTGCCTTGCTCTGTCATTATGATGCACTGCTTTTGCCTCCAGGTTTTCCAGATGTGCTTCTGTCACATCTGTTCTCACTTTAAGCATCTCATTTTCTTCAAAAAGGTCCTGCAGCATCATGGAATTCTCATTTAACCCCTCTACCACGTCATCTACTCTCTTTTCTTATATTAATACATTGCCCATCATTTCTTTTTACAACCTTTTTTCCTGGCATATTGCTTCTAGTGTGACATTGCTCTCAATGGATTATTCCACCTGGTTTTGACTTTTAAACTCATTTCTCTCCCATCTCCCTATCTGTTTCATCACAGCCTTTTGATATACATGCAGTTATTTTTTTTCAGATCTCAAAATCGGTATTTTTTCAGGCACTTTTTCTTTTTTCCCTAATTTACTACTGACATTTAACCAATTTCATCTGCCATACCAGACATCAGGAAGTTCCTCCACTTTAGTGTTTCATTAAAATAATTATTTTTATCCCATACTTCTGCTGCAAACCAATCTTCTTATAGAAATCATTTGGAAATCCATCTGGATGGATTTCTTTTCAGATATTTGATAATTGCCACCACTTCCCCACCCCTATGCCTTTGTTTGGTTCTAACCTTGGCATCTTTCTCAACACTGTCCTATCCTGCTTACTAAATCCACTTCTACTATGTTGCTGCTTCTGATAAGACATTTCAGAGCAAGACCATCAAGGAGTTCAGACATCACCCAGTACTGTTCTCTGCATATCCTTAGTGAAAATTTACAATCACCCACCCAGTCAGCCAGACTGATTTTAAAGGAAAACAAGCAAGAATGTAACAATCATAATTATATATACAACTTTCTAATTTATTTTCACTTTTGAACCTCCTCCCACTTTTCAATATTTTGTTGTAGCCATTGTCCTTCATATGACAGATGCCTTACCGCCATTTATAGGATTCCTTTAAGTCTTCATTATATGCTTTCACTTTTTATTCATTTCACACCATTTCCTCTTTGACACTGTCTTAAGAAACCTTAACAATTTATATTCCCCTCTACATACATCAAACATTATTCCCACACAAACATTCAAATATGACATCTTACATTTTACATATTCAGTACTTCTCCACTTCTAACATATTATGTCACTCAAATTCTTTACACTGTTTCATTTATTTTATTTTACTATTCACCCTCTCCCTATTGCCTGTACATCATTTTTTGTTGAATATTCAAAACCTGAATTTGTTAATTTTGTCCATAGCTTAAATATACCCTTCCCTCATCAATGTCTAATAATTCAATTTCCCCTTCATACTTTTTTCTAGGCTGTGGTTAAAATGTGTCAACATTTGACTTTTTAGAAAAGCGCATAGTTCATAACATAAATATATTTTCTCGCAGGTGTGTTTCCTTCTTTCCCACTGCCCAAATAACAGTCTTTATAAGATTAAAATGATAAAACACATTTTGTTCACATTTTATTTCCCAAATTTTTTTTGCTTTTTGGTTGCGAGAAAAAACCTCAGACAGTACCTGTTTTCTCCATGTTGCACCCTCCATTTCTCATTCTGCAGTGTCAGTGTTCCTTTATTCTTCACAGTACACCTCTCCTTTGTCTCTCTGTTTTCATTGTCCTTTCTTCTTCTTCAACACCAGCACTACACATTGGACATCATCACAGAAACTTGTAATTAAAAGAGTAAGAATTTTATTTGCAAAAATGCTTTTCATATACTGTTCATTTGGCAATCCAAATATGGCACTAATGTCATTGACTAATTTACCCAGCTCTCTGCAAAGCTGTGGGATACTGTCCCTCCACACTTTCATCATCATCAACCCCCTTTTTCCCATGTTACTAGATGGGGATCAGGGTGTTGTATCAGCTGCTGCCATCTCTCTTGATTCAGCATCTGTCCCCTACCTTCTCCAACAGTCACGCCTGAACATCACAGATCTTTTCTCACATAATCCATTCCCCTCTTTGCTGGATGCCCTCATTTCCTCTTGCCTTCTTCTGGTCTGTCCCAAATCTTCTTCACCAGATTGTCTTCTGTTTCCATGCACAGGTAGCCAAACTACTGCAATCTGTTTTTTTTTTTTTTTTGCTTTGAAACTGCAGCTACTTTGGCTTCTGTTCTGATGCCCTTATTTCTTTGTTTGTGCCACAGTGTGCATCCTGCCACCCATCACAGGCACTTTATCTCCACCAACTCTAGCTTCCTCATCTATTATGCCTTCACTGTCCAGGTTTCTATACCATACAGAAGTATAGGTCGCGTCAGTGTTTTCCACAGTCTTTTGAGACACACACACACACACACACACACACACACACACACACACACACACACACACACACACACACACACATGCACACACGCACACATGCACACACGCACACACACACACACACACACACACACACACACACACACACACACACACACACACACACACACACACACACACACACACACACACACACACACACACACACACACACACTTCCTTGCCCTCTATGACATTTGGCTTGCAGCCTCTCTGAATCCCGCTTTGACATCCACATTTAGACATCCATTTTCCTCAGCGAACCCCCCAGGATACACAAGCTGTTAACTTGTTGCACTATTTTCCATTCCATCTAAAGTTCCTGTTTTGATTTTGCACATCTGTTGTCATCATAGCAGTCTGATCTGTACTCATTTTCCTTCCATGTGCCTTCAGGTTTGCATTCCATTCCCCATTATTTACAGTAGTTCTTATTCAAACTCTGCTTTTAATACCACCCCATCTGCATACAGCAGCTCTTTTTATCTCTGACGTGTTTGCTAATGTTGTCTATCACCAGTATAAACAGCTCTGGGCTCAGAGCTGAGCCCTGATGTATACTCACTCCCACTCGGAATACCTCTGTAAGTTCAAACACTGTTTGTACTTGTGTCATTAAGTCCTAGTACAGAGGTAGCACTAATTCTACCAGTGTTTCACGGAGTTTGAACCACTGTAGGACAGCCCAAATCATCTTTCTTGGGAATTATCATATGCTTTTTCCAAGTCTAACAATACTCAGTCGAACTCTTTCCTTATCTCACGTCTTCTCAGCTATCGGTCTCACTGCAAACATCAGTTCAGTTGTGCTGCATCCTAATCTGAGTCTGAGCTGTTCATATCCCATCTTACTTTTTACTATTCTGTGTATTTATCAGTCAACATCTCCAGAACTTTCCTCAGAAGAAAGAATACATACATTTTCTCACTGGCTCTGGCTTTCTAAGAGCTCAAACATTGCCACAAGGACGTCAATAATATATTTTAGCTCCTTTACTGCCCCGTCCATTTGATGTGCATGTTGCTCCAGCTCTTCCATTCACCCTCTTACCACTACTAGTACATCTTGTGAGAAATACACCTCTCTTCTGCCTTCTCTATCTCCATCCTTAGGGATCCTATGTCTAATCACACGTTGTGAAGTTGTTTTAGTATATCATCAATTTTTCACCCCAGAACTCTTCATTACCTTTACAGATAATTAAATTGCCAAAGCCTATGACCACTTGCACACTCACTGACATGCTTTTTACCTCTTGCTCCCTCCATGCCAACACTCAGGCCATTTCTTTCCTTACCCATCAACAGAGTTTCACATCTAGGCTGCCCACTTTTCTTTCAGGCCATTTTTACTTTTCAAATAGCAGGGATTTTTTACAGCATTTAACAATTTCTCTTAAGGACAAGTTACAGCAATACTGAACTATATAGGTGTCTTTGTTTTTCTTAAAATGGAATATTCTGATATATTTTCAGAATTTGAAACCTTTTTATATAAATTCTTTTGTACAATTTCTTGAAAACATTAATCTTAGGATCTATTTAAGAAGAGAATATACTCATTTCCATGTTTTAACTTACTCCACTTCATACTGAAAGTCCAAACTAACCATCTGATTTTCTATTCTGTTTTGTTTTATTATTGACTATAAATTGACTTACTTATTCAGTTTTCTTCTTCAGTTTGTACAGAACAGTAATAAACAGTAAAACTGCTATCAGTGACATTATTGTGGCTGTGTTTGGTAATCTTAACATTCATTCATTTGTTTTTGATCTGAAGATATTAGTTTACATTTTTACTTTTAGAAAGTCTGTTTCACAAAAATATTTCTTTTTTAAATGCTTTTGGTTCTGTTTTGGTAGTAGTTACAGCTGGTTGAAGCATTGGTTTATGAGTGGCTTTAGGGGTTCATGTTACATTATCGAAAGATAACGTAACTGAATGTTTGAAACATCTAAATGGCCGCATTTCTAAACTGTTATTGTGGGGGCTGCGCCCCCCACACCCCCACTAAATATATATTCCAACTCCGAGATTGCACTACAGTGAGGAAAGGGCAAATATCCCAATCTTCACTGTACTGCGATCCCACAATGTGAACTTTGAAATGCGGCCGTTTCGATGTTTTGGCCGTTCGATTACGTTATCTTTTGATAACATAATAGGAACCCTGGCTTTAGTTCATTAATTTAGCACCACAGTTAGTTTAATCACAATGTGTTGTATTGTGCAGCTCACAACTTTTTAAGTTGTTTCAAGCAGCTGAGGTCATTTAAGTATTTACATTCTTTTCCTGTGTACTTTATGAACAAAGTCAAGTAGTGATAGTGCTCTCTCCATTTGTTGTTTCAATAAGTACTTGCACTTTCTAATTACCATCCTCTGACATCTGTTTCAGAGTTTCTCTGTTGACATATTACATTTTGTTAATGCTCAGGCATTCTAACAGCTATTCAATAAAAGATTTAAGTTTATAGCACTCAACTTTCCCCTCTCCAAAATGTGTAATAAATGAACAAAAATGAGGAACACTTAACAAAAAGCACTTCAAGTGGAAAGCTCACAATTCAGTTATTAAGTTTTTTTTCCTATTTAAAATTAGCTATTTTTAAGAATTAACATGATTTAGTATTATTCAGTAATATCTGTCACTTATATTTATTAAAAATCTTCAGCAATGCATGTGTGTCCAAACCTTTTCAGTGTAGAAGATCACATAACTTGGAATTTTTAAGGCTTCAAATGAGGAATGTATTTTACAACAAAGTACAACTGAAATTTATGTTTAATTGTTGTAAACCTGGGTCCCCCTTTATAACGTATTCTCCACAGCAGAGATGTCATAAAGCTTAAGTTATATCCTTGAAAGATGAATGCAAAGTAACAAGGGCATTGTTTTGTAGGGAAGTGTTTTCTTTCAGTGCTCAGTAAATACTTGCATTTTATATTTGCTGTCTCCAACAGCACATTTCGAGATTTGTAATGCACGTGTCCATCACTGTTGATGACTTACAAGGTAGCACAGTCATATTTTATGTCTGGAATATCAGGAGGCTGAAGATTCTTTAACCACACCAGTAGTGTGGACTCATATTCTAGTAGTGGCAGTAAAATTACAACATGGAGCTGTACTCTTGATGTTGTGTTCTTTGGATGAGACTTTAAACTGAGGCCACTACTTCCAGGGTTGGTGATAATGCATCTCATGTTAAAGAGTTAATGATTCCACAGTACATGTGGGAAAAAATACAAGAGGTATATT
>NC_056737.1:1011352782-1011370282 GCF_019279795.1 Protopterus annectens
GTAAATAACATACAAGCTAACCTAATATAAATGTACATATTGTAAGTAACATACAAGCTAACCTAACATAAATGTACATATTATAAATAACATACAAGCTGACCTAAAATATATGTACATATTGTAAATAACATACAAGCTAACCTAACAAATGTACATATTGTAAATAACGTAATTGTACGTATTATAAATAACACATCCCACCTTTTTTTTCTCTTTTCCTTCTAAGTCTTTATTCTCCCTCTCAGTTAAGTTACCACTCCCATCCTAAATATTTAGATACTATGTAACCAAAGAATGTATTCCTGTTCTCTAGCATGAAATGAAATTGTAATTGTGTCTTCTTTACTATGATTGTATCTGTAACTAAACTATGTAATGCAGAGCTTTTCTCCCTGGGCCTCCACTGAAAATGGGCTCGCTGAGCCCAGTGGACCTCCCCGGTCATCAAACTAGAAATAAATAATAAATAAATAAATATACATTAAATTTCATTTTCGCAGATGAAAATTGCAAAAAAAGAAATATCCAAATGGTGAATTTTTCCCACGACAAGTAAACACTTACCTTACATGCCCTTTTCTACACTGTAGTACAATCCCAGAGTTGGTTTATATAGTTGAGGGTGTGTGGGAGGTTCGGTTGGTGTGTGGGGAGTAACCCCCTACCTAGCTGGGTTTTATTTACTCTGGTGTGTTTCACTGAAGTTTGGGCAAGCGTTTACTTGCTCTGGGAAAAATTCACAGTTTGAGTATTTTGTTTTCATGATTTTTGTTTTGTGAAAATGAAATTTGATGATATGGCCATTTGAGTATTAAAAATCCATCTATATACATATACACACACACATATATATATATATATATATATATATATATATATATATATATATATACACTGTAAATATGTGTGTGTGTGTGTGTGTGTGTGTATTTGTGCAGAAAATGTATGTTATGCAGCATGTATAATACTTTATGTGGGATGCAGTGCAGTGTGAATACATCTAGAATGAAATATGCAGTAGATATATTTGTAAGTAGGTGCACATGCACAGACATATGAATGCACATGTATGTGTGTGCATAATACACATATATACAGATGCACACAAACTATATGGCCGTACAGATATATATCCACGTATAAATGGGGCATGTGTGTGCATGTGTGTCAACATCCTAATCGCCCTCCTTTTCCCTGCTCTCTACATATCCTAAATGTTTTTTATCACACAAGTTATAATGTTGTTCCATTCCAAAATTTGTAGGTTTTGTATGTGTTCATGCTGTCTTAGGACAACAAAAGTGATGCAGATATAATTACCCTCCCACCCTTTTCTTTTGTGACGCCTTAAAACATTCACTTGCTGATTCCTAGTCATTTAGAGAACAGTAACATTTTACAGTGTTGTGACTTGTGGTGTATGGGTCTATGCAATTCATTATTTATAACAAGGTTAACACAGTAGAGGTAAGCATTAACAATATGTACATTCTAGTAAATGTTTAATGTTTTAATTATTCATTTTCACTCCTTGGCTATGTGTTGTATATGCAATCTCTGCCAAATGTCTGTGCTGCTAAATGTATTTATTACTTGTAATTATGTTTTGGGTCATGGCTGAAATAGGTCCTGGGACCAGTTGACGTTTTTGGTTAACAAAGTATAAATAAATACAAAATAGGAAAAAAATGGGGGGGGGGTGAACATGACAGTAGTAATTAGGAAACTAGTAAAGCACATTTTGTTTCGGTATCATTCATGAGAGAAAAAAAATCCCACTGAAGGCATTGGGAAGTAGCAGACAGACTTACTTTGGTGTCCTTTCCAGTATTACTGGATGGACAACTGAACTGGACTGAACTGGATGGTGTAGTGGTACAGCGGTAGCAGTGTTGCCTCACAACAAGAGGTTCTCCAGTTCAATTCTAGGCTGGAGTACCTTCTGTGTGGAGTCTGCATGCCCTGCCTGCATTCGTGCGGGTTTTCTCTGGGTACTCTGGGTTCCTCCCACTTTACAAAGACATGTGTCTGGAGCATTTGTCCCTGGGCCTCTGCTGAAAACTGGCTTTGTTCCAAGTCAAACTTTCCCAGTAAACAAATGTTAAATAAATAAATATTAGTTGTTACCTGTACATGATACAGTATGCCGAGGTGGTACGGCAGTAGCGTTTTTACGTCACAGCAAGAGGTTCTCCCATTCGATTCTTGGCTGGGCTTGGGAGTGCCTTCTGTGTGGAGTCTGCATGTCCTCCCCGCAGTTGGGTAGTGTTCGAAAGACATGCGTGCGTAAATGGGCGTGCCTTCGTTGAAGGTTGGGCATCGAGCTGGCACCTCAGCATTTCATAAAAATCTACTGCCAATCATTAACAGACCAGAGTTCCGCTGTGGCGACCCCTTACTGGGAAAAGCCGAAAGACCAACAACAACCTGTACATGATACAGCAAAGATAATTTACTGCAGTGAGAGTTTTCACACCTTAGGATGAGAGAGTGGGGGATGTCTGGCAATTCCATGAGAACTACAAAACAATCCTTTTACAAAAACCTGCTGTTGACCTACTTTCTTTTGCTTGAAGGCTTGAAGTAGCTAATAGCTAATTTTTAGCATAGAACTAGCTCTGACATAAACATAAATGAGGCCCACTCAAGGAAACATAGAAGCAGCTCTGTAACAGAAGGTTTGTTAGATGGCAGTGCTTCACAGTCCTGCCATTGTATTTTAATGGCATGGGAAAACAATGCCACTTCCTTATGTCTAGCATGACTCATATAAAGAGAACTTAAATGTATTCTGGGAAGAGGGAATGAAAACAAGAAAACAAGATCACATTACCAAGGCAGGCCTCATTAGCTGCCATTTTGTGGGAAATACATTAAAATTGTAAAAGAAGTGCTTGGTCGGATTCTGAGGTATTAAAATAGCTTGGAAAACAAAGATACAATGAAAAAAAAACAAATGTTTTGAGTTTGAAAGTAGAGTTTTCCTTTAAGTGGCCAGGAATTCTCACTTTGTTTAAACAGCCTTGTCTGAACACTTGCATGAGGAAACAGAGTATAAGAACTTTAGGGTGAATGATTAACCACAGGATTTGTCACTAAGCAGCACATTTCCTCTAGCAAGACAGTCACTGTGAAATGTTGAATTATAACACCATGGTACCTCTGGCATGACAGTCTACCCACTTGTTATGCTAAAAGTTGTCCTGTTTGCTTACTTTTTGTTGTTGTGTCTTTTGGCTTTTCCCGGTTAGGGGTCACCACAGCGGAACTCCGGTCCGCTAATGATTGGCAGTAGATTTTTACTTGCCGAGTTTCCAGCTCTGACGCACAACCTTCAATGAAGGTACGCCCATTCACGCATGTCTCCAAACAGAAGATGCTCTAGCTGAGAATCGAACAGGAAAACATCTTACTGTGAGGCGACAACACTAACGCAGCATGTCCTGTTTGCTTACTGAAAAGCTGATTTTCAAAATGGACTTTATGTAGATACTGTAAATATTGGAAACAACTTTGGTTTTAATGCTAACTCTGTAACTACAATATTTCTCTCTATATAAAACTCTGTAGCAAATATACAGATCTGAAACATGCATATATTTGTTCCAAAACACATTAAAAAACATTTGATTTTGCATCTGTTCTTATCTATTGCATGTTTTTTGATTATTCACGTTGTTTGCTTTTATTTCTGCACTTTCAGGTCATGGCCGAAAGTAGTCTTTGGAAAAGCTCAGCTACCCAGTTAGTAAATAAATAAGTAAATAATCAGTCTGGTAAAGAGGTAGCAAAGTGTAGCAAAATAGCACATTGTAGCAAAAATGCATTAAAGAACAAATAACTGCTGGCAGAAATGCCTCAACGGCCTGCAGCTACTCTGGAGTAGCAACCCATGTGCAGGGGACAGTAGCAAACAGCAGTCTACTAGACAATAAACAGTGGAATAAAGCATACAGCCTCGAGCAATGCATATTAAAGAGCCAGAGTAATTCCCCGTGGAGAGCAACTACCGTGGCATAGTAATAAAGTGCAAAAAAGAAGCGCTAAGATAGTACATAGTATTAGAAACTCTGGTAAGCACTTGTGAGGCATAGAGGCAAACAGCAGAAATATAGAGCCAAATAAGGAAGCAATAACTATAAGTAGTAATCAGCTAATCTTGGTGATTACCTGAAAACTAAGCAATGAACAGCAAATAGACTGAAAACAATCCAGATTATTAGTCATATTTATCATTATTATTGTCATTAGTCAGAATAAGAAATATGGTATTAACCTTGGGGAGTGCTTGTAAAATGTTTCGAAAATGGCAAGCAGTCTAAAAACAGCCTAGGCAGAAGTAACAGAAAGTAAAAAATTCCTATCCTTAATGAGTTCTATCAAAACTGAGCAGTGAATGTTGCACTAATTGGGTAGCTACAGGATACAGCAGAAAGAAGCAAAATATTTGGTTTAGTAATGAGAAGCAAATATCAAGCAAACTGCCTAACCTTAAGTAATGAGCAGCAAATATCAAACAAACAGGCTAACCTTAAGTAATGAGCAGCAAATATCAAACAAACAAGCTAACCTTAAGTAATGAGCAGCAAATATCAAACAAGCTAACCTTAAGTAATGAGCAGCAAATATCAAACAAGCTAACCTTAAGTAATGAGCAGCAAATATCAAACAAACAAGCTAACCTTAAGTAATGAGCAG
The DNA here is from genome assembly GCF_019279795.1 of Protopterus annectens. Taxonomy (NCBI): domain Eukaryota; kingdom Metazoa; phylum Chordata; order Ceratodontiformes; family Protopteridae; genus Protopterus; species Protopterus annectens. The sequence goes on from NC_056737.1 coordinate 1,011,357,484, forward strand.
CAAATATCAAACTAACAAGCTAACCTTAAATAATGAGCAGCAAATATCAAACAAACAAGCTAACCTTAAGTAATGAGCAGCAAATATCAAGCAAACAAGCTAACCTTAAATAATGATCAGCAAATATCAAACAAACAAGCTAACCTTAAGTAACGAGCAGCAAATATCAAACAAACAAGCTAACCTTAAGTAATGAGCAGCAAATATCAAGCAAACTGCCTAACCTTAAGTAATGAGCAGCAAATATCAAACAAACAAGCTAACCTTAAGTAATGAGCAGCAAATATCAAACAAACAAGCTAACCTTAAGTAATGAGCAACAAATATCAAACAAGCAAGCTAACTGTAAGTAATGAGAAGCAAATATCAAACTAACAAGCTAACCTTACGTAATGAGCAGCAAATATCAAACAAGCTAACCTTAAATAATGATCAGCAAATATCAAACAAACAAGCTAACCTTAAGTAATGTGCAGCAAATATCAAACAAGCTAACCTTAAGTAATGAGCAACAAATATCAAACAAACAAGCTAACCTTAAGTAATGTGCAGCAAATATCAAACAAGCTAACCTTAAGTAATGAGCAACAAATATCAAACAAACAAGCTAACCTTAAGTAATGATCAGCAAATATCAAACAAACAAGCTAACCTTAAGTAATGAGCAGCAAATATCAAACAAACAAGCTAACCTGGCCTTCCTGAGAACACTGGAAAATATGAAGGTCTCTCCAAACACCATTATATTGGGCGACTTCATCTACCCAAACATAGACTGGGAGCATTACTCTAGCTCCAACACCCTAGCCCAAAGGTTCCTAGAATTTATAAACTCAAATGCTATGGAACAACTTGTTACCACTCCCACAAGAGGGGAAAACATACTGGACCTGATCATCACCAACATGAGGACTCTATGCTCCAGACCAGAAGTGTATCCCTCACTGGTAAGATAAGACCATAAACTAATCTCCCTGGATATTCACATCCCGACCCCACCCCCTGCCCAGAAAACCACAGTGAAAAACTTCTCTAAAGCAAATTTCACACTCCTCAAAACCGAGGTGGAATCCTTCAAAGCCCCCAGGCCTGTGGAAAATATGGCCCAGACCGCAGAATCCTTTATAAATGCATTCTATGAACACCTTCAGGAATGCATGGATCATGCAATCCCAAATAAAACCAAGACCCAATCCTCCAAAGGCAGACGTCCTGTCTGGTGGACCCCAGCCATAAACAAACTATACAATAGAAGGAGGAAGCTACTACATGATAGAGCAAAATCCCAAAAAGGGAAGGCATCTCTGATCAGTATTAGCAAAAAACTACGGGCACTCATAAAATCGTCTAAGGCCAGCTTCGAGAGAATAATTGCACAGGACACTAAGGATAATCACAAGGCTTTCTTTAGTTATGTTAGGAACCTGGATGGGAATTCCCAGATATGCTCAGAATTCGTCCAAACTGACAAAAAATACACCAAACCCACAGACATTGCCAACATCCTAGCTGACAGGTTCAGCACAAACCCCGCCCCTCCCCACCAAAAGGGCAAATATCTATCCCAGCAGAGTGCTGAACCCCTGACATCTCAAATGCTCAGGTAAGAGCTGCCCTCTTCAAAGCAAAAAACACAGCATCAATGGGACCATACGGTGTCCCGGGCTGCATCCTACATGAACTCCAAGAAGAGCTAAACCCAAACATAAAACTACTGTTCAATCTCAGCCTTACTACAGGATATGTACCCAAAGAGTGGTGTACAGCAACAGTGGTCCCTCTCCACAAAGGTGGTGCCTCAACAGATCCTGGAAACTATTGCCCCATAAGCCTGACTAGCTTGGTCTGCAAAGCTATGGAAAGGATCATCATGGACCTCATAAATAAAGATATTGAGGACCTACAGACACTGGATCCTACCCAGTTCGGCTTTGTTAAGGGCAGATCCTGCCTCTTAAACCTGGTTGATTTCTTTGAAACAGTCACCGAGGCCATTGACGAGGGGAAGGTGGTCCACACAGCCTACCTGGACTTTGCAAAAGCCTTCGATACAATAGCCCACTCGGGCATTATAGATAAGCTCATCAGCTTAAATATAAACCCCTATGTCACTAGATGGGTTGCAAACTGGCTCAAGAACAGAACCCACATGGTTAGAATTGCTGGAGCCATGTCAGACTCCAAACCAGTTACAAGTGGCATCCCACAAGGCTCAGTCCTGGGACCTCTCTTGTTCGGTATATATTTCTCAGAGGTACAGGCCAACACGGAAGGACTGTGGCTGACCAAGTTCGCAGATGACTGCAAACTGGGCGGCATAATCGACTCTCCAGCCGACACAAGCATCATCCAAAGGGGCCTCATAAAAACAGACAGAGCCATGGCCTCAAGCTAAACCCTAAAAAGTGGATAGTCATCCCCTTTGGCAAAAACAAAGTGCCCACAAACATCAAACAAACAAGCTAACTTTAAGTAATGAGCTGCAAATATCAAACAAACAAGCTAACCTTAAGTAATGTGCAGCAAATATCAAACAAACAAGCTAACCTTAAGTAATGAGCAGCAAATATCAAACAAACAAGCTAACCTTAAGTAATGAGCAGCAAATATCAAACAAACAAGCTAACCTTAAGTAATGAGGAGCAAATATCAAACAAACAAGCTAACCGTAAGTAATGAGGAGCAAATATCAAACAAACAAGCTAACCTTAAGTAATGAGCAGCAAATATCAAACAAACAAGCTAACTGTAAGTAATGAGCAGCAAATATCAAACAAACAAGCTAACCTTAAGTAATGAGCAGCAAATATCAAACAAACAAGCTAACCTTAAGTAATGAGCAGCAAATATCAAACAAACAAGCTAACCTTAAGTAATGAGCAGCAAATATCAAACAAACAAGCTAACCTTAAGTAATGAGCAACAAATATCAAACAAACAAGCTAACCTTAAGTAAAGAGCAGCAAATATCAAACAAACAAGCTAACCTTAAGTAATGAGCAGCAAATATCAAACAAACAAGCTAACCTTAAGTAATGAGCAACAAATATCAAACAAACAAGCTAACCTTATGTAATGAGCAGCAAATATCAAACAAACAAGCTAACCTTAAGTAATGAGCAGCAAATATCAAACAAACAAGCTAACCTTAAGTAATGAGCAGCAAATATCAAACAAACAAGCTAACCTTAAGTAATGAGCAACAAATATCAAACAAACAAGCTAACCTTAAGTAATGAGCAACAAATATCAAACAAACAAGCTAACCTTATGTAATGAGCAGCAAATATCAAACAAGCAAGCTAACCTTAAGTAATGAGCAGCAAATATCAAACAAGCTAACCTTAAGTAATGAGCAGCAAATATCAAACAAACAAGCTAACCTTAAGTAATGTGCAGCAAATATCAAACAAACAAGCTAACCTTAAGTAATGAGCAGCAAATATCAAACAAACAAGCTAACCTTAAGTAATGAGCAGCAAATATCAAACAAACAAGCTAACCTTAAGTAATGAGCAACAAATATCAAACAAACAAGCTAACCTTAAGTAATGAGCAACAAATATCAAACAAACAAGCTAACCTTATGTAATGAGCAGCAAATATCAAACAAGCAAGCTAACCTTAAGTAATGAGCAGCAAATATCAAACAAGCTAACCTTAAGTAATGAGCAGCAAATATCAAACAAACAAGCTAACCTTAAGTAATGTGCAGCAAATATCAAACAAACAAGCTAACCTTAAGTAATGAGCAGCAAATATCAAACAAACAAGCTAACCTTAAGTAATGAGCAGCAAATATCAAACAAACAAGCTAACCTTAAGTAATGAGGAGCAAATATCAAACAAACAAGCTAACCGTAAGTAATGAGGAGCAAATATCAAACAAACAAGCTAACCTTAAGTAATGAGCAGCAAATATCAAACAAACAAGCTAACTGTAAGTAATGAGCAGCAAATATCAAACAAACAAGCTAACCTTAAGTAATGATCAGCAAATATCAAACAAACAAGCTAACCTTAAGTAATGAGCAGCAAATATCAAACAAACAAGCTAACCTTAAGTAATGAGCAGCAAATATCAAACAAACAAGCTAACCTTAAGTAATGAGCAACAAATATCAAACAAACAAGCTAACCTTAAGTAAAGAGCAGCAAATATCAAACAAACAAGCTAACCTTAAGTAATGAGCAGCAAATATCAAACAAACAAGCTAACCTTAAGTAATGAGCAACAAATATCAAACAAACAAGCTAACCTTATGTAATGAGCAGCAAATATCAAACAAACAAGCTAACCTTAAGTAATGAGCAGCAAATATCAAACAAACAAGCTAACCTTAAGTAATGAGCAGCAAATATCAAACAAACAAGCTAACCTTAAGTAATGAGCAACAAATATCAAACAAACAAGCTAACCTTAAGTAATGAGCAACAAATATCAAACAAACAAGCTAACCTTATGTAATGAGCAGCAAATATCAAACAAGCAAGCTAACCTTAAGTAATGAGCAGCAAATATCAAACAAGCTAACCTTAAGTAATGAGCAGCAAATATCAAACAAACAAGCTAACCTTAAGTAATGTGCAGCAAATATCAAACAAACAAGCTAACCTTAAGTAATGAGCAGCAAATATCAAACAAACAAGCTAACCTTAAGTAATGAGCAGCAAATATCAAACAAACAAGCTAACCTTAAGATATGAGCAGCAAATATCAAACAATCAAGCTAACTTTAAGTAATGAGCAGCAAATATCAAACAAACAAGCTAACCTTAAGTAATGAGCAGCAAATATCAAACAAACAAGCTAACCTTAAGTAATGAGCAGCAAATATCAAACAAACAAGCTAACCGTAAGTAATGAGCAGCAAATATCAAACAAGCTAACCTTAAGTAATGAGCAGCAAATATCAAACAAACAAGCTAACCTTAAGTAATGTGCAGCAAATATCACACAAACAAGCTAACCTTAAATAATGATCAGCAAATATCAAACAAACAAGTTGACCTTAAGTAATGAGCAGCAAATATCAAACAAGCAAGCTAACCTTAAATAATGAGCAGCAAATATCAAACAAACAAGCTAACCTTAAGTAATGAGCAGCAAATATCAAACAAACAAGCTAACCTTAAGTAATGATCAGCAAATATCAAACAAACAAGCTAACCTTAAGTAATGAGCAGCAAATATCAAACAAACAAGCTAACCTTAAGTAATGAGCAGCAAATATCAAACAAACAAGCTAACCTTAAGTAATGAGCAGCAAATATCAAACAAACAAGCTAACCTTAAATAATGATCAGCAAATATCAAACAAACAAGCTAACCTTAAGTAATGAGCAGCAAATATCAAATAAGCTAACCTTAAGTAATGAGCAGCAAATATCAAACAAACAAGCTAACCTTAAATAATGATCAGCAAATATCAAACAAACAAGCTAGCCTTAGGTAATGGGCAGCAAATATCAAACAAACAAGCTAACCTTAAGCAATCTAGCAGTAGCAACAAGTCATTTGAATATGTAAGTAATTTTGCCGTGGCTACAGACTGCAGTTCTGAGACCCATAATTGTGAGTCCACAAATTATGAGACAAAAAAATGCAAACTACAGAACAACACAGACTGCTAATACTCTCCGTTTTGTGTTAAAGTTGTTTTCAGTGGCAGCAAGCCTCACTGCATCCCACCCAATGTGAGGGGGCAGCTACACCTTTGGTTCCCTATTGCACTGTCACAGACGCAGGTTGTCGAATGCATTTTTTTCGAACAGTAAAGCGTGCAAAGGCAAAATAGTTAAGTGGCTATTTAGCTAATTCTTTCCCTGGGAAAGAATTTGTTTGGCCGCTTTCGCTACTTTGCCTTTTCAGCACTGTAGTGCAATCTTGGAGTTGGTATATTTAATTGAGGGGGTGTGGGGGGCAAAGCCCCCCACATTAAGTAATGTTTTACTGCTTGTTTTTTTTTTTGTTTTGGAACAGCAATTGTTTTCCATTGGAAAATAATTGTTGTTCTAAAGCTTCAACATTGTAAGCTTTCGCTTACATGGAGTTGATTATCTGTCATTCGCTCCTCTGAGTGTGCGATATGATAATATAGACCCACACCTTCTACATCCCTACTACTTTTTATATAGAAACTCTTAAGATCTCTGTATATTGGAAAAAAGGAGGTATACTAGGACACAGTGATCTTGGACTCTTTATGTACAAGTCTATGTTTTCATACATTCATTCTTGCTATTATGGAGTTCAACTTACAAGCTTTGGAATATAAGGCTCTTACCCTTTTGACATAGAAATGTAGTGAAATGCACAAACTGTTGATAAAAAGTGACTTGTAAGAATGAAAGGCTGGGAGAACCTGCCACAGATAATCTGGTTGTTTTTTTTCGAAGTATATCTATAAGTCTGTTGCTGAGGCTAGATTTTGTGAGTGCAGAATGAAAAGAAGCCACTGCTCTCCACTGGTTCATACTGTACCACCCTTTGAAAAAAAACACTTTGCTGGTTGCCAATCAATTTGAGCAACAATGACAATAATAGCCCATAGTTTGGCATATAGTTTAGCCTCAAAGTTAATTAGAAAAATTGGTTTCCCAGGTTTGAGTGGCATATTTGTTAAAGATTTCTTAAAGGATGGCAACATGTTTTGCATGGTTGTATTTAATTAAATAACTTAATTAATGAAGCTACAGCAGTGTATCTGACAATTTTGTATAACTTGAAAATAAGGTGATCAGTACAGAATTCATATGAAGAATGAATGAATGAATGAATGAATGAATGAATGAATGAATGAATGAATGAAACACCTTAAAATTCTATACGAAGAGAACTGTTTATGTTATCTATTTCTCTTAATGGTGTCTATTGTGAGGACAAGTTAGAAAAGAGGGGAAGCTTACAATAAGGGTATTTATGACAGAGAAGAGGAAGGTAGTCAACTGACTAGACGGGAAAGAACTCTTAAAATACTGCATCAATATCACTTGGTTGACATATTAGACTCCCTTGGTTAAAAATGGCATTGAGATATTTGATGCACACCTGGATTTAAGAAGGTAGGATGATAGTTCATTAGATCTATTTCTGCAGGTCAAGGTCTGCAGGGAGACGCATTACAGAATTAGCTCCAATCTATGTTTTAGGGCAGCAGAAAGTGTTGTTTTGGCAGATGTGAATTTTGTTTATAAACACCTTTTTTATTCAGTCCGTCTACTTTGGAAAACATATTTGGAACACTGTCTTCTAATTCTGTAATATTATTATCTAATGTAGCATATAGTTTTGCATTAGCAGCTTCACAGATGGCTTGTAGTTCACAGGTAAAGCTTTCACAGAAAATAAACACTGCATATTGTCTTTAGGAATTTTTATTCCATTTAGATTCTATTGCTTTACTGAAGTATTGTTTACTGCCAGAATGTATAGACTAAAGCAGATCAAGCAACCATCTTTTCATAAGTTTATTTTAGGTTGCTATGGTTACTGACAACACTGTCACATCATGGTCAGACAGGGAAAAATGTTGAACTACCAAGTTGTCAACGCACAGTCATTTCTCCTTGGAAAAGGAAACGGAGTCCAGCTTACTGCCATTTGCTATACTGGACAAAACTAGTAATATCCTGAGACATTCAGATTTTTACATTATGAGACATCTACTCTATTTCCTTCATAATGCATGCAAGGTTACCTGTACCTTCAGATAAGTTTTGTCATGAGAGGCAGTTCTCTTCCTGACTGAGTCTGGGCCCTCATCAAACATATCTACCATCACTACTGGTCCCTGGGAATTATGATATAATATCACAGCAGAGGACGGAGGAGAAAGGATTAGGGCTGTAAACATTTAGGACACAGATGCTGTATAAGGTTATCTGACCTGCTGGTGAGTTGGATGCACATACTGTCCATCTACCATCTAAACCTTTAAGATAATAAAGCGGTGACTATGTAGAATGTTGGACCTTGCATAACTGTCAACTCACAATACAAAGTGACATCATGACACAAGGTATACCATATGCTATAATCTCTTTCCTGTACTGTACCATTTTTAGAGCAGAGTCTAGGGGGCTCCACTGTCAAATAATGGCACAATTTTTTTTTTTTTTTAACAGGGAGTGTAACATATTGTTTAGCTAGTTCCATTTGTAAGGAGGCTGCTGCCACACTTAATCCCCCAATATATTCTTTTATTAACTCAGCCATGTAGATGTTATTGGGGACAGCAGCCCCCTTTACAAAAGGAATTAAGGAACAAACTGCTATAATATGTGAAATTGTTAAACCAGAAATGGTTGCTATAGCAGTCTTCTGTCATAAAATTCTGAGAACTACGTAAATGCACTGGCAATGTCCAAAGTTTTACATTAATATCAATTAAACAATGTTCATCCCAAGCATTCCCAACTAATATTGTGACCCATCACCAGCTGAAATAGTTAATCTCCATATTAAAGGACCTCTAACATTTACATGTCACCTTGTGACCCATCACCAGATGAAATAGTTAATCTCGTTATTAAAGGACCTCTAACATTTACATTTCACCTTGTGACCCATCACCAGATGAAACAGTTAATCTCGTTATTAAAGGACCTCTAACATTTACATGTCACCTTGTGACCCATCACCAGATGAAATAGTTAATCTCGTTATTAAAGGATCTCTAACATTTACATGTCACCTTGTGACCCATCACCAGATGAAATAGTTAATCTCGTTATTAAAGGACCTCCAACATTTACATGTTACCTTGTGTGGTTATATGAACAGCACATCTACACCAGCTTGATGAGTATAATTGAGAAAGGAATGTCTCTTTGGTACAGAGTCCAAAAATATGAAAGGGAGTAGCTGGAGAGTATGTTCTGGCTCAAGATGGAGAGTCATCCTTAGCTTCTATCAGGAACACCTAAAGTTACCGTATTAAATCCCTTCAAATCTTTAAAATAAGTCATCTTGAGTCAGTATTCATTTAAAGAGGTTTTGTTTGGATTAGCACTTTCTGTAATCTTTGTCAGATCAGGAAACACGTGTACTGGCTAAGGCATTGCTCTTTTACCGTGTTCCTCTGGAAGTTCCAGGTAGAAGCTAAGGCTCACTCTTTTTCATGAGCCACAATCTGCAGAAGACCTACTCCCATCAGTATTTACTCTGTTCATCCTGACTGGGACCTCTTGGCTCTCTCAGGTTGGTTTAGCTTGGATTGGGCTGCTTACACCACTTCGGACCTTTACTTTTATTTTTTGATACAAAGTTAGTGACGCTGTTATTCAGAGTTAAATACTCCATTGTTGCTGAATAGGAATACAAGTGGTTATACATTTAAGAACACAAGTACCAATAAAGTATTATCGCTAACAGTAAGAAATATAATTTGCTCACTGACAAATTTGTCAAGATGCACCTCATGTGGGTAAAGGTGGGAAGGTATGCAGGTGGAAGTTAATTAATATGAACTTGTTAGGCAGGGATAGATTGAGGGGAGTGACAAAAGGTTGCGTGTTTTTAGAAGAAGTTGACATTGGTAGGAAATGAGGCAGGTAGTGGTGGTATTTTAAGGTCCTGGCTTAAGTGGGGACTGATCCAGTTTTTATTTTGAGGGTTTTGTGCGAACCCCTCCCTCCCTCTCCCTTATTTTAGGTAGAATTTGTATACTTTTAGGCTATATGCACTTATGTCTTAATCTGGGTTTAGTAAGAGGGGTTTGGTTGAACCCCTCTTCTGTCCCCCCCCTTTAAATTTCTGGGGGTTTTGGTTATGGCAGCTGTGACGTGAGCAGTGGCATGCTGTTTCATAAACTTGGCATTTTGCTTAGATTGAGCAGAAGGATGTAATGCTGCTTGTATTTGAGGAAGATGGATGGGGAGCAGAACCAATGATGCCTATTAAAATGCTTAATTGTTATATGGATGTCTTTTTATTGCATATTTCATGTTTTATCTATCTAGTGTTTGTGTCAACTCCCTTATATATTTAATAAACTGGTTTGCAATTGCTGTTTAAGTGGGTTTTATGCCTATGAGGTATAACTGGACAAATAACAATCATAATATTATAACAGCGAACTGTGGCTAAGCCAACATACAAAAAACACTGGCTAAAATAATAACACAAAGATTAAAGGGAGTAGATGAAGCTCCAAAGGTTGAAATGGGAGGATCTGTCCTGTGGGGATCCTCGCCTGTGAGGGCATGTATTGCAGGACCACACATCAGTAAGATGCACAAACAGACCTCCAGTACCATCTCTGTCCAACCAGTGCTTCGTGTCCCTGCCCAAGTAGCTGACACACACACACTTTGAGATTTGAGTTATATACAACACACAGACATTCCTGGGGAAGGCTGGCACAGGTTCTCAAGCTATGCCCTCTTCTGCCCAAACTACACAGTAGTAATCACTGCCACCAACTACTCTTATCAGCTACTCTAAAGACCCTTACCAAAGAGTGCCCATTTCTACTGTGCAATGTTACTGCTATCCAATTGGTAAGTGTGACTGAGACTTGAAGGTTATTTAGGAGTGGCTTATACAGTATCAACAAATACATGCAAGTCTCTTTGAATGTTTTATGCTCATATGACCTGCAAAGGGAATATCATGGGCTATGGGAAGAAGTGCCAGACAGTAGGGTCTAGGCACTACCAACTGCTATATTCTTTTGCCCTCTAGCTCTCCCTCAGGGGTCCACTCTCTATACTGTAACCCTTTGTGCCAGTATACAGATTCCCCCTTCCCTTGAGAATCAGGTGGCTTACTAGCTACCTGCCTCAGGCCTTGTAATATAGTATATGGGAGCCGAGCCTGTTTCAACTTTCTCTTTGTAACCCTTCCCAGCTCCCCTTCCACAGGAAGTCTGGTATCCTCAGACAGTGGTGCCTCACTGTTAGTTGGGGTACTACTCCTCACCTCTGCCCTTGTGGTCACTCTGCCCAAGGGAACATCAGTACCCACAAGCAGCTGTGGCTCACCTTCAGTCTCACTGCTACAGGGTAGCTCACTCCCTGAAGTAACCACCTCACCAGTCCTGGCTGCAAGTGTGTGGTCTGTCTTGGTCTCCCCCAGGCTACCAAACCCACATGCTTGTCTTCAATCCTGACTGCATATAACTGCATGAGCACATGGTACTGCATTATCAAAATCCTTCCCTATCAGGACATCTGCAGGATGGTAGTTTGGTACCCCTGTTGTCTCAAGACAACCTACTATTGGCAGTTTGTCATTCCCACTTACTGGCACTCTCACTATTTGTTCCTCACCTTGTCTCTGTGGACATCTATATGTCACATGACTCCACTGGTTGCATTCAAAACATTTAACCCTAGGTCCTGGACATGTACCTGGACTAGTGGCTTCCCCTGCAGGCATATTCTGTTGAGGCAGTCTGGGCTGCCCACCATGGGTTCCCTTAGACCCATGAGCAGCACTGGGTGTCCCTTTCCTGTGCAGGGATGCCCTGCTTGCTAGGTATAGGTCTCCCTTCTTCCCTAACTCAACTACAGTAGAGCTTGTCTATCAGCTAACCAGATCTCATGCCCTCAGGCAAAGTGCTAAGGGTTTATTCCCTCACCAAAAGGTCTGCCAGCCCTTCAAAAGTGGTGACCTGACATCCACTCACCCACCTATGAAAATAAGTGCTTAGTTTAGCAACATATTCAGACACACTTTCATCTGCCTTGCATCTATGCTCACGAAACTTTTTCCTATAAGTTTCAGGTGTTAGCTTAAAAAATTCTAGCAAACAATTCTTTGCAACATTATAATTTAAAAAGTCATTGTCAGACAGTGTGGACAAAATAGTTACAGCTTTACCATGGAGTAAGGGGGTCAGGAACTGTACCGAGAGCCCTTGGTCAACATTATACTGTTGACATACCCTCTCAAACATATGAATGAAACTATCAAAATTATCCCCCTCTGTAAACTGTGGAAAAAGTGTACTGACCTTTTGTGGTTCTGGGGTCCAGTTACTCCCTTCCCCATTACCTCCATGACTCTGGTGAAGAGTCAGCATCTCCTTTTCATGCTGCCTCTGCCTCTCCTTTTCCTCGGCTTCCAGGCATAGCAGTTTCTCATTCTCCTCACTCTCTAGACACCTCAGACTCTCTGCTGCTTCTATTTCCACATGCCTGGCCTCCAACTCAAGTCTCTTTAGCTCCAGATGGATTTTTACATCCTCTGCAGAAAGGTTGAGCTGTCCACTCTCTGAGGCTGGTACATCTCCACAGCCAGTCTGATCATCCTCTTGCTTGCTATTTTCTGATGCAGATGTGACCAAAGCTGCAATCATGACTGCTTTAGTCAGCTTTCCCTGCACCAGTCCTTTAGCCTGGCATATCTCAGCCAACTGGCTCCTTGTCAGCTTGCCATACTCCTCTGCTGACATGCTTGCCTGCTCTCCCTGACTAACTTACTAACAAAAGAAATAAAACAATTGTGACCTGAACTCTGAATGTCCAGTGCCTGGCTGATTTATGTACAAAAACACCTTCAGTGATCACTGTACACAAGCTACAGGAATTTGCTATCCACACCACTACAAGCCAATTAATATGTGATGTGGCTAACTCACCACTATCAACCAATTCATATTTGATGTGGCTATCCCACTACTGCCAATCAATTAATATGTGATGCCCATGCACTGGCCCAGTAATTAAGGAGCCTCAATCCTCACCACTAGCACCAGTGAGGAGCATCCACATTGGGAGGATCACAAGTACACACACAGTAAAGTACAACTTACCTTAAGAGCTCACAGAGATCACAGTCAGTCTGGGGCTA
>NC_056737.1:1011372782-1011525282 GCF_019279795.1 Protopterus annectens
GTTCCCCTAGCGTTATACCACTGATATTTCTTAGCATCATACCAGCACAAAAATGGCATTCACCTATGCTGACTCCATACCTCTCAACCTCTTAGAGGAAGAAATCTGGACAAAACCATGAATAATGGTGGGTTAAAGGCCCAAAAAAGGGACATTTTTTTAAATATTGCTCTTAGAAACTTAGAAAGCTGTTAGAATAACAGCTTTTGTATTAGCATGAATCTTCTGAAAGATATGGAGTTTGAAATTCAAATGCCCCCTCCCTGCCCCCAATTTCCTCCCGCCCCCAGTAACTCTAAATTTATAGTACTATAGCTACTCCCCCACTTTCTAGATCTTATCTGCTTTCATCTGGGATAATTCCTCCCACCCCCATTCTTCGTCTCCTACATTTTAATAGCACCTATTAGCTTTCATCTGGCATTCTCCCATCCTCCTTCCAGTACCTTTACCTCACCACTCTATCTTCTGGTGTTGCATCACCAGGTAAAACAGTTCCTTAACTCACTAGCTGAATCACAGATAATGATATACTCCTCTTTACTACCCCTCTTGTTCTCACCATACCTCCTTACCTTGTATGAAAACCAGTTTCTCACGGGATTTCAGGTCCCAAAAGGCCATAGTATCACCCCAGCTGTAAATCCTCCCACCTTCAATCATACATACAGTACCAAGTCCTATCCAACATCTTGTTCAGTCTATCAACATCTCAACCCAGGCACATTAGCTCTAGATCCAAACACTACCACAAACTAATAAACAAATTCCTGAAGTTCATCACCAAGTATAGACTTAACCTAATACTTGGTGGTGATATTCACCCCAACCCTGGCCCACCCACTTCAGATACACATACCCCTCTACTTGCAATCTAAGCTACAAACCTACAATTAATAGGCCAATTAACTCTCTCCTAGCCTGTCATCTCAATATTAGAAGCATTAATAACAAGGTACATGAATTGCATGCACTTCTGGATGTCCACTCCCCTGATATTCTCTGTTTATCTGAAACCTGGTTAAAACCTAACACTACAGACAATGAAGTATTACCACCTGGGTACAACATACACAGGCTGGATCGTGCTTCGAGGAAGGGGGGGTGGGGTAGCTGTACTCTATAAATTTGAGTTGAATGTCACCATAGATGTAATACAACCACCTCAGATTAATAACTCGGTGATTCTTGCCACCAAATTGCAACTTAATAAAAATAAATGCATTAATATCATCTGTATGTACATACCACCAGGTAACAATATATCTACATTTGAAGATATCCTGCACTGGCTATCATGTCACTACCCCCAAGAAACCCTACTACTTGGAGACTTTAACATAGACTGGGGCACCTGTTCCTCAGAATCCCCAACCACCCATATTAAGCTGCATGCATTTACACAAATCATATCCACCCCTACCAGGATAGGTAAAACCAACCAAAAAGAAAGCATACTTGACTGGGTACTCATAAATAGTCATCCCCAACTGTACACCTCTGGTACCCTCCCTGATGGCCTAAGCGATCACCTTCTCGCCTATGTAATTAAACACAAAGCCATTAATTTCCAACAACCCTTACTCAGAAAGGTTAGAAACAATATAAACTTTGACCCTGCCAAATTCCAACAAGAATTAAACTCATGTAATTGGTTTATTCTAAAACACTTCCCCTTAGAGGAAGCAGTAGCATACTTTAACAACAAATTCCTTGAGATCCTTGATTTGCATGCACCTGTTCGTTCAAAGAGAACCAAGGCAAAAACTGCGCCATGGCTTTCTAAAGAGTCTAAACTCAAAATTACCCTTAGAAACAAAGCATGGGCTTTATGGTGTTCTTCTAAAGACCTCCAAGATCACATTAAATACAGGTAATCCAAGAACAAAACTAAAAAATCCATTTTACAAGACAAAAAACAATACTACTGTAATTTACAGACAGTAAATCAAAATAACCCTCAGAAGTTTTGGGCAGGTTTAAATAATCTACTACATCCTGGACAAACTTCAACCCCAATCCCTGCTGCTACTATTGATAAAACCCCTGAAGATGTTTCTGACAGTTTTAACAGATTCTTTACTGAGACAATTCAAGCCCTAGCTAGCCAACTACCTCCTAGCTCCCCTGGTCCTGAAAGTAGCACCCCTAGAAACCTACTCGCGTTCAGCTTCCAACCAGTCACCACTTCACTTATCCGTACCTTTATCAAAAAATTAAAACCCACTACACTTTCTGCTGATCAACTCCCTGCCGAGTGCCTATAAAAATCAGCTGATGCTATTGCTTACCCCATCTCAATACAAATCAATCGAACCATAGTAGAAGCTAAAATTCCCACCATCTGGAAAATATCCTATGTAATCAAACTTCACAAAGGAGGCAGCTCTACTGAATTCTCCAGTTATAGGCCAATAGCTATACTCTCTCCACTTGCAAAGATTATGGAAAAATGTATTCATAGAAAACTCATGCACCACCTAATCCAGAATCACCTTATGGCAGACACTCAGCATGGCTTCCGTCCTCATCACAGCACTACTTCAGCCCTCCTAGCCTTTACCAACACAATAAACCATAATCACAACAATAATTATATATCCTCAGCCCTCTTCTTGGATCTTTTCAAGGCATTCAATATGGTTGATCACCAACTTTTAATCCACACCCTGCAAACATTCTGTCTACATACTAGAGCCCTTCAATGGTTTCAATCCTACCTGAATGGTCGACAGCAGGCTGTCCTCTGGCAGAACAAACTCTCTAACCTTCTACCTAATACCCTTGGAGTACCACAAGGTTCTATACTAGGGCCCTTGCTGTTCTCCATCTTCATCAATGACCTTTATACTGTCATCCCAAAAGTCAGTTGTATCCAATATGCTGATGATTTTACTCTGATTTGCTCGGCGACATCTTCAATAGAGTTATGGTCAGCTACCCAGACCACCTTTAATACAATAGAAAACTGGCTTTCTGAACGTCGTCTGATCCTAAATCCCAAAAAAACAAAAATGCTGTTATTTTCACCAACACGTAGGTCTACCGCTTTCACCTTTACCATAAATTCAAATGATGGCACAATAATCTCCCCTGACCCCTCTACAAAACTATTAGGTGTCATCATAGATAATAATCTAAAATTTGACCTACATGTTAACAAAACTATCAAAACCATCAATAAAAAACTAGGGTCACTTTACAGAATAAAAGCTTTCCTAACCCCTCCAGTTAAAATTGCCATAGCTCGCTCTCACCTTCTTTCAACCCTTCTGTATGCATCTCCTCTACTCTCGAATTTAAACAAGACTGTCCTTAACAAACTCTCAATTTGCTACTTCGATCCTCTAACAAACTACTAATTCAGACTAGCAAAATTAATAACACATCTGGTGACTCTCTCTTTGCAAACTCTGTAAGTAGATCCTGGAACTCTCTTCCAGCTGATATTACCTTACTTTCCACCTTAGGTCAATTTAAAACTAGACTCAAACAACATTTGTCACTTAACTGGCTATGTCACTGTATCAAGTCTGGCTAACTCTCTCTCTAGAATGTGTAAAAATATGTTAACCAGTTTACTGTGTAATTTAATTTAATCCTGATTTACGCTCGGGATTAACTCTAACCTGTGGAACTTGTTTAACTTGCTTACTTATGTAATCTCTGTAAATAGTCTGTTTGTATTATGTAATGCTGGTATTATGTAATGCTGTATCTGCTTACCCTTGGAGCTTTTCTCCCCGGGTCTCCGCTGAAAATGGACATGCATCCAGTCGGACTATCCCGGTCAACAAATGTAAAATAAAAATAAAATAAATAAAATATTTTCTGACTTCAGACCTGAATTATTTGCTAATGATTTGCCAGAAAACCACAAATTTAGGAGAAACATACCAAAAATATGAGGCAAAAAATCTGGACATTTTGCAAAAATCTGGACAGTTGAGAGGTATGCTTGACTCTTATGATACAGCCTGAATTTAATTAATATGCTTTATTCATTTATCTGTTAAGAAGATAACAATAAGTGGTCCTTCGTAGATCATTTACAGCCTTGACTACATATACTGGAAATTTGTGAAATTATTGGTGAAATTATAGAGAAATTTCAGTCAGGAAAATTGCAGGGCATAGCAGAGCTTTTTTTGTTACTGCCTCCCATCATCTGCTATGTACATTGCAACCATTTTGTTTACACAGCTGAACAACTTCTTTGTTTTCCTGTTAATGCTTATTGTGGCCACAATATGCATTTAATGAAAATATTGCAACAAATTGTTGTTGTATACTATAATTTGTGTGTGAATTATTTGTAAATGTATCTTAATGAAAAGTATTCCATAACATACTGTGATACAGTTATCTTTCCGATAAAAATTATGGTGAATACATATATTAAATATATATTACAAAACAACAGTAACAAATTTTTCTAAACCATGTTTTTGTATACATTTTACAAGGGCAGTTTTCTACACCTTAAAATATTTCACAACCACAATATGATTACAAATTAGTTTGATTGTTATAAATTAAATATGTCTCTATATGAGGTGGTTTCACTGAAAAGTAAGAAAGAAATTTTAACTCTTGCAAGACGACCCTTCTACTCACTGTTCGAACCATGTTAATGACTCTTTTGTTTGTTCAACTTTACCAGTGGTTACATGGGATACACAGCCAGTGCTATTGTCAAAGCAGAGATTTTTTTTGTTATGTTTTCTGACCGTATGTTTTTTTTAGCAGCTGTGATCTGCAGTCAGTTATTTTCAGATTTGCTTCTGTGTCAATCTACAACTTGAAGAAGAAGTACAAAGAGAAATGATTACTGTTTGTACAAATTTTGAGAAGTTGCACTATAACTTTCCAAAGCCAAATGTTCTACTTCACAGTTTCCATTTAAATGAAAAAGGGACATACAGAACATATGTATTAGAACAGTAGACAACATTATACATAAGATCAGTGTCTTTCATTAACAACATTGTGCACACTATCTTAATGAGTGAAATGACATCACCTTGCCCATCTTTTCTATGCAACTTCCTTATAATTCAATTGTTCGCAGTCAGCACTACAATGATTTCACTGTAACACTAATAACATGACTCTTACTATATCTAAGGTGCCACATAATCCAATATTCTGGTCACTAGAGTCTCCATCATGAGACACACTGATGTCCATCTCACCAGGATGAGTTAGGAGAAAGTCACGGTCAGTTGCTTACCAGGGGCTAGGATCTGACACATTATGCAAGCACTCAGGTCATTCAACCACAAGTACCAGTATGACTCAGTCATAGTCCATATGGGTGCAAACTACCTGAGACATAGCTCCCTAGACTATATGAAGAGATACATCATGGAGAATATGTGTCCCAGGTTAGTATGAGTCTGGCATTGACCAGCATTTTACCATATTCAAGGATGATGCCACAATACAAACAAAAAATGAATGACTTAATAATTGGATTAGTTTCTGGTGTCATTCTAAGGACTGGAAAGAGAGCGTCAACAGACCACTCTGACTCTGCTTTACCAGGGATGGTCTGCACCCCTCCCTCTAGGCTTTTGAATATTAGTTAAAACATTGTCTTCCCCTATAGTGCCTTTTTTAGGCAATGCCAAACTGAAAGTATTTCCAACATAGAAAATTAAAATCAAGAAAATCTGAACATTTTATTGCTCAGTTCTAGGAATCTGAACAAAAAACTCCACACCCTATAAGGTCTTTTCACCGTACAGAATGCTGATGTCTGTACAATCACTGAGACATGATTTAAAGCCACAGAGAGCACACTGACAGTGCAAGGTTATAATGCCTTCCCCACATTTAGGCCAGCTACTACACAGACAGGACTAGAAGAGGAGGTGTCCAGATTTACATCAAAAATAAATATACTTCAAGGCTGGTCAAACAGAACAATACACTTCAGCTACTCCATGTTCAAATCACCACAGGCAAAATCCAATACCACTTCCTTGCAAGCTATAGGTCCTGCTCTATGACCCAGAAAACCCATACCAGGTATTTAAACTGATTGGAAACACTGTCCATCCAACCTGAAACCATATTCATGGGCAACTTTAATTACCCCACTATTAACTGGGAATCCTATAAGACTCCAAAAGTACAGGCACAGAGATTGCTGGATTTTGTAAACACAAACTCCCTGGAACAGATTGTCAAAATACACCAACCATGGTAGCAACCATACTGGGTCTGGTCCTCACTAGTAGGGTAGACTGCTGCCTAAAGTAATGTCTTCTCTGGTAAGATCAGACCACAAAATGGTCTCCTTTGAAGTAAAAATAAAACCTGGACCCCCAGCTAACCCTGGAAGATTCAGCAACTACTTAAGGATAACCTCCTGCTATTAACTGATAATCTGGCAAAATCTGAAGCCCTCAAAAACCCTGAGAACACTGCTGCCTATGCAGAACTATTTACAGAAACCCTATACAAGCATGTTAATAGCTGCATAGAGGGAGCTGTACCCACCAGGAAGAAGTACAGAATTAACTAAAAAAAACAAGAAACCCTGGAGGAATCACAAAATCAATAGGCTATATTACAGGAAGAAGAAAATCATGGCAAAAACTAGGATGTGCAGCACTTTCATCAAACTAAACAAACAACTCAGAGGACAAAAAAAGTATACAAAAGCCAGATTTGAGGTAAGTTTGGCCTCCCAGGCCAAGGATAACTACAAAACATTCTTTAGCTATGTCCAGAACCTCAAAGGCAATACAATTGTATACAGAGCTCATTGTAAATGGAGCCACCTATACTGAGCCAGAAGATATAGCAAAACTCCTGGCTGATAAATTCAGCTCCAACTTTACTCCTCTCTCCCCCTCAACCTTCCCTCAGGAAATATCATCAAATATAATTCCCCCTGCTATCACTTGGGAACAGGTCCTTAATGCTTTCTAAGACCAAGAACATTGCATCAATGGGCCCAGACAATATCCCAGGATGTCTTTCAAATAGCACAAAACATGACCTACTAAGGCATCTGGAATTTCTATTTAACTACAGCATCCAAACAGGCTTTGTGTCTCATGAATGGAGAAAGGCAACAGTCATCCTTCTGCAAGAAGTGGGGCCATCTACAGACCCTGGAAACTACAGACCCATAAGTCTCACTAGTCTTATATGTAAAGCCATGGAAAGGCTGACTATATTTGCAGATGATTGCAAATTAGGAGCTGTCATCAAATCTCACACTGATACAAATATTCTCCAGGAGAGGCTGACACAGACAAACAACTGGTGTCAGAGCCATGGAATAAAACTAAATGCCAATAGATGCATAATATTATCCCTTGGGAAGTCATCCATCCCTGGTAACTATCATATTGACAACACACTCTTTAGAGTTGACCCAGTAGACAGGGACTTAAGGACACACTTAGATAGTAATCTAGCCTTTGACCATCACATGTCTACAGTGGTGAGGAAATCCTTCTATTTTGCTCAACCTATAAACAATGGTATGGCATCTAAGTCCAAGGAAGTCATTGTTCTACTGTATTCGGCATTCATCAGACAAATCATTGAGTACAGTGCCCCCCTTGGTATGAACTTAGCCAAGCATATCCAACAACTGGAACGTCCACAGAGATTCCTCACTAAAAGAATACAGGGCATAAGCAAAATGTCCTACGCAGACCATCTCAAGGCCCTATCCCTGTATTTGGTCTCCTACAGGCTTTTGAGGGGAGATCTATGCCTGGCATACAGGGCATTGTCAGAACCCATTCTTATGGAGCTCCTGCATATCCAGAAAAACAAATAGTACCAGAATTACCTGCTCTAAAGAATGAAACCTTGCCTGTGATATAAATAGGACCTACTGGAGAGATAGGTATGTATCCCAGAGACTACCCTGTCTATGGAACAGGCTCCCCATCCATGTGAAGAAGAGTTCCTCCCTAACCCAATTCTAGTGCAACTTGGTCAAGTTAGTTGGATGGATTGGATGGATTGGATGGGGAACAGGAATTTCATCCTTGGTTTGGCACCTATGTCTCTAATGGACACAGGTAACCTGTAAATGGTTCATCTCTCAGGTCCATGCTTACACTTGTCAAGGGTATCAGAACTTGTAAAAGATTTGGGATACATGGCTATGCTTAAAAAGGCCCTTGTGGTCATAAGCCTAGTAAATACCTATGAACCTATGAACTTATGTCCCACAAAAAGCTTCCAGGTAGGCTTTTGTATCTCATTTGTTGAATACTGTTGTATAGTAAAACAATTTAAATCAATACATTATTTCTGTTTCAAAATATTTTTTGGGGAGGGGATTGAAGATTGCTGCAGTTAGCAACACATTTTGAGTGATTAGCTTAGGTTGGAATTGTCATCCAAGTTCTTGTTGAAGGTATAGTTAATGGACGTATAAAGGGGTAAAACTACTACCCCCTGTGTTACTGTTAATTGTGATGATGTTGTCCTTACCTTTTGCTTAACTTCTTCCAGGACTATGTGGCATACAGAGCATAGCATCATCTGCATATGGCAAGCCAAACATTTTTAAGTCAGTACTGATGAGCAATTCAAAGAAATATTTTAGTGTGATGTTGATGTCAGGACTGGTGTGTGTATTGCTGTACTGTCTAATAGTGGCAGCACTGTTATTTTGCTAATATATATTGGAGTATAGTAGTTTAGGTATTAATTGTTCCTGTGTTTGTTGCTTATTATCACAGGTGATCCTGACAGTGGAAGTGTGGGATTTCTACCACCTGATGTCAGAGGAGTATCAGCAGAGTCTGATGATGGTGGTGGCCAAACAGAAGCACAGTAGAGGAGTGCAGAGGTTGAATCTGACACTGCGGTTGACATAGAGACACCCCCTGAAATTCTATCAGACACAGCCAGTAGGCCTATGCCTACCCATTTCTGTGAGCCCTCAAATACTGGACAGGTGGAGGGCGAGACAACTTATCAGGGAAGTGTGGTTACTGTGGCTTCAGCGCCTGTTGACTCAGGCCATAGCCAGGGTGTGGTCAAGGTGCCATGCAGGAAGATTGTTAGGGGTGCTTGGAAGAGGCCTGCTGTCCATCCTCCACCTGATCCAGGTGTCTCCTCCCATGCCACTAAATATATATTTATGGCCATCATGGAGGCACAGGCACGTTCGCATAGGTGATCCAGAGAAATGCTTAGGGTTATTGATGTGACATAGGCTAACATGCATGACTGCCTCCACAGTGTTGCCATTTCAATGGATCTGATGAATGACAAGTTGGAATGGGGCATGTCTTTAATGGAAGAAGCAGTGTCTCTGATGCAACATCTGCTGTGAAGGGGATGGCATCCTTGTGGGCATAGGTCAGCCAGATCATCTGCTGTTTGCCAATGTGGCAATGCCTAATTATGCTGCCATAGTAGCAGTATTTCAGCTGCTTCATCAGTGGGTGAGCTGTCCACACGCAGACATGGCAGGCCAATGGGTCATTGTTCTGGGTGTCCTCATGCGGGGACCTCATCCGGCAGATATCAGTCAAGGTCAAGTAGCTGCAGTGCATCTGACCATAGGCATGGACATGCCAGTGCAACTCCTAGCAGAGGCAATTCTCATGGTCAGGGATGACAATGATTCTGCCATGAATGGCTCACACTACAACATACCAAGACATAGAACTAACACAGAGGTTGGCTGTGTTCATGCAGATACCCATAACACACCAATTTAATCTGGAGGACCCCTACAGACACACACACACAACAGTTACATGGTTCAGTGGTGCAGCTTAAAACTCATTTTGTCTCACTGGCCATTTATTGCTTTATCCAAATGTCTGCCTTCTTCTCTTTCTTACTCACACACACACACCAACTTTTTGTGTCAGCTTAGGCTTCCTGCCCCAACACAATACCCTGTTCAAGTGATGATAACTGTGCTATAGCCCTGCTTTCAATCTTTTGGATTCAGAGATACATAAACTTTGTGTCTGCTCAGGGTGCATAGCTGATTTAGTGCTTAGTATATCTGCATTTCTGATGTTTAACTGGTAATTGTGGCTTTGGCTTATATTGGGCTTAGAAAGTTAGACAGTTAATAGCATCAACATTTTCCAACTTTATAGTGAATGATCTTGTGAGTACCTTGGAAATCTTGCAGTTGCAAAAGTTTTAGTTCAGGGCTGACTGTGTCTGATGCAAGCAGTACACAGCTAAGACATGGGGAGTTAAAGGTTGTGAGAGTTGCCTCACATCAATGTTACTATATGTTTGTATATAGGAGGAAGGTTTTAGGCCCTTAGGTGGTGAGTGAGTGTGCTATGCATTGTCTCTTAGCCAATGCGAGGGCATATTGAGCACACCTACATCTGCCTACAGTCACAGCAGCTGCTGGCTCCCCCTCTGACTCCTCATCTGAATGTAGCTGTGGTAACCTTGGCATTGGTGGTGGGATGTGTGCCCCTTCCCCTTGCTGATCCTGCTGAAGCTGTTTTGTCAGGATGATTTTTTGTAGTATGGCACGTACAGTACATGTCCATGTATTGTTCTCCCCCAGATGTATCTAGGCACTGGAAGCATGACTTCAGCAGACCAAACACATGCTCTATGATATTTCTGGTTTATGTGTGTGCCTCATTATGGCATTCTTCCCTGGGTGTGTGTTCATTTCTGATGGGTGTCATGAGCCATGGTTCCAGTGCATAACCTGCACCCTTCAGTAAATGACCCTGTGGGATATCCCCCCCCTAGCGAGCATCTGATACAGTTGGAAGGTGTGCCAGATAAGTGGGTCATAGTAATGGCCTGTGTTGCCAAAACACATGTTCAAGATGATTCCCTTGGAATTATACATGACTTGGTAGTTAATAGAGTGGAAGCCCTTTTCTATTTATGTAGAGTCTTCCATGTTCTCTGGGTGCTGCCTTAATTTCTTCATGTGTGTTACAGGGAAGAACTCCTGCATATTTCTGGCCCTATCCTCAGGAGAATGGGGAAATATATGTGGTCACTGTCATCTTGGAGCATAGCATGTAAGAATTGATGGAGGTTCCTGGATGCTGATGCCTGTGACATCCCCAACATGCCCCCTGTTGGTCTCTGAAAGATACATTTAGCTAAGATTCTAAGCACTACACATACCTTTGCATCCACTGGGATGGCTTCCCCTCAGTTTGCCCTGGATCTGAGTTGAGGCTGACAGAAGTTGCAGAGTTCCTCTCATGTGTCTCTATCCACCCAGTAGTGCTCTACAATTTCCACATCATGTTGGTTGTGATAAGTTAAATGGGGTCTGAAAACTCTTCTCCTTTCTGGCCGTGGTCTGTTAGCAGCAGCAGCAGCAGCATAGACTTCAGCCTGGTGCACATACACATGAATTAAAGCAACAGCAGCCCCTTACATTCTTTCTGTGTAGACTCCTTTCCGTGGCTGTATTCCAATAGGCTTTGAAATTTGCAGGGAAAACCAGCACTGAGTCTACACAGATGCCTTAGTTTGATGAATAGCTTCTCCATCTTGGATTGGTTGATAAGCATAGAGTTCAGCTGCATATGGTGTAATTTGCATGCCACAGTGTTTATCTTGCCTTGAGTGGTGGTGTGCGCTGCTTACTGAATCCAAAATGGTGCACTATCATTTACTTGTCACACTAAAATGCGCACATGGTGTAAACAGACTGTGTGGGCTTTATTGATTCCAGCTGATGTTCTCTCCAAACTGACACAGATTGGTGCACCAATGACTAAATAAAGAGACTTTCAGCCTTCCTGCCAAAAGTATGCAAACTCTCCTAGAAAAATAGTTATAATTAAAGTACAAACCATAAAAAATCTATCCCTCATAAACCCATCCTGCCAGCTATCCATCACAGCAGAAACATTCCTCGAGCCAAGGTGTGCAGAAGTCGTTATAAGCTGCAAATCCAAAACAGAGTTGCTATCTGACACTCTTTGCTAGAGACAATCCCTGTATTTTCATTTTTTTTTATATATTGTATAAAACAGTCATTTTCATTTAAAACACCTAACTGTAAAATTAGCATAAACAACTCAAATGCTACAAGAAGAAGCTATAATCATTATGCCCACCAAACTCTTGTATACACTTCAATTAATACCAACTACTAGGCTTGCTGCCATTGCAGTCCCTATTCCCCACTAGTCAAGCAAAACTACCCAGTACCTTGTATATGTAAGGTAAACCTATAGCCTTTAACATAGCCCCTGCCTAAACCCTGGATCACAGGATATCATACCTCTCAACCTCTTAGTGCAGGAAATCTGGACAAAGCCAAAAGCAATTGGGGGGGGGGGCAAAGGCCCAAAAGCTGGAACAAACTCCAACATTGCTCTGACAAACTTAGAAAGTTGTGAGAAACAGAACCCAATTTAACATGTATTTTCTGAAGGGCATGAAGCCTAAATCCCAAACACGCGTCACCACTTAGCAGCTTCTATCCTCATTGACCCATCATAAAACCCCAAATTCTGTGATGAACAGACCAGAAATATGAGGAAACACCTGGAGACTCTTTGAAAATGTGGACAGCCGAGAGGCATGCAATCTATATACAAATTTATATCTATTTATTTATTTATCTTATAATTTTTTTTTCAAATACACATGTACCCACCCCAGATAATTTCTCAAACCACACATGAAGGACAACCCAGACTAAAAGGGGTGCACTGAAACAATAAAAGCCCCCTGTTAAAAATGGTGAGGCCCTTAAAACATACCAACCCGAATGGTCACCACCAGACAGCTCCACTGCAGGGTTTGTCAACCTCTGAGCCACTGATGAAACTGCTGAGAGGGCCGTGCTGCGAACATTAATAAGCCAGGCCTTAGGTTCACCCCCCTGACTCCAGTTCACAGACAACCCAATTTACAGGTAAGACTCCCTTACTAAGCTGTAATACATGGGATACAAACAGGAAGAGGAGAGTTGCTAATACATATAAAGCTGTATTAATGTTTAGGAGGAAGAGTCACACGCTTATGGTTAAGGAGGGTTTTTCTTTTTCTTTTCTTTCCTTATTTTATGTTTTAACTGTTCCTTTGGGTAAAATGTATACAATCAAATGAGTTGAAAAACAACAAAGAGAATGAAACAAATCATGAGGTTGAAGGAGAAAGTGGAAAAACATGTCAAACTAATAACTGGCACAAAATATCCTGTACATTAAAAAAAATAAATATGGCTTTGTCACCAATGTTCTAGTCATTAATGAAGCTACATTATTTAATATGTAGGGCTATAATAAAATCTGTAGTCATTTATCACACCACATTATTTAATATGTAGGAATATAATAAAATCTGTAGTCATTTATCACGTCACATTAATATGTTGGGATGTAATAAAAGCTGTAGTCATTTATCATGCCTCATTATTTAATATGTAGGGATGTAATAAAAGCTGTAGTCATTTATCATGCCACATTATTTAATATGTAGGAATATAATAAAATCTGTAGTCGTTTATCACACCACATTATTTAATATGTAGGGATATAATAAAATCTGTAGTCATTTATCACACCACATTATTTAATATATAGGGATGTAATAAAAGGTGCAGTCATTTATCACGCCACATTATTTAATATGTAGGGATATAATAAAATCTGTAATCATTTATCACACCACATAATTTAATATGTAGGGATGTAATAAATGCTGTAGTCATTTATCACACCACATTATTTAATATGTAGGGATATAATAAAATCTGTAGTAATTTATCATGCCATATTATTTAATATGTAGGGATATAATAAAATCTGTAGTCATTTATCACGCCACATAATTTAATATTTAGGGATGTAATAAAAGCTGTAGTCATTTATCATGCCACATTATTTAATATGTAGGAATATAATAAAATCTGTAGTCAATTATCACGCCACATTATTTAGTATGTAGGGATATAATAAAATCTGTAGTCATTTATCCTGCCACATTATTTAATATGTAGGGATGTAATAAAAGGTGCAGTCATTTATCACGCCACATTATTTAATATGTAGGGATATAATAAAATATGTAGTAATTTATCACGCCACATAATTTAATATGTAGGGATGTAATAAAAGCTGTAGTCATTTATCATGCCACATTATTTAATATGTAGGGGTATAATAAAAGCTGTAGTCATTTATCATACCACATTATTTAATATGTAGGGATATAATAAAAGCTCTAGTCATTTATCACGCCACATTATTTAATATGTAGGGATGTAATAAAAGCTGTAGTCATTTATCACGCCACAATATTTAATATGTAGGGATGTAATAAAAGGTGTAGTCATTTAACATGCCACATTATTTAATATGTAGGGATATAATAAAATCTGTAGTCATTTATCACACCACATTATTTAATATGTAGGGCTGTAATAAAAGCTGTAGTCATTTATCATGCCACATTATTTAATATGTAGAGATTTAATAAAAGCTGTAGTCATTTATCACACCACATTATTTAATATGTAGGGATAAAATAAAAGCTGTAGTCATGTATCACAATTCTTGTAGGCTCAGTATGGTGCACTAAATGAAGACTAATTTCCCCAGACAGAAAAGTAGCTCCCAAGTGCTGGGCTTTAGAAATATAATAGTACCTTTAGCACAAATAAAATGATCTTTGGATTTTGATAAGTTTTTCACTGAGATTAAGGAGTATTCACAGTTTCATCATTTCTGTTGTCATACATGAGATAAGAATGAAGGAGTTAAACAATACCACTTATTTTGTGAATGAGCATTGCTAGATTTAAGAGATTTTAGATTTAAGAGACCAGTTTCCATAATGATTAAGGTCTTCACCTTCCATGTACAAGATACAAGGTTTGATCCTGGCCTCCGACCAATGCCTATTTGGAGTTTGCATGTTCTCCCTGTGTCTCTGTGGGGTTCTTTCCATCTCTGAAAGAAACATGCTGAGTGTTTCCATCTCAAACTCATCAATGAATGGAGCTGTGGGCAGCAACACACTCTCTACATGGTCCCCTAAAGGGTGAAGGGTTGTACAGACCAACCACTTTGGGCATCTACTCACGTTTTGGGTGTCTACTGTAGAGGTGTATATGAATCCAAGAGAAGATCAGTGCAATGAAGCCACTTGGATTGGGATCCAGAGTCGACCACTCACAGGCTAGAAATGGTGTGGGAATTGTGGTGAGAGAGTGGCTACAGAAGGCAGTGAGGGATACCATCAGAATTAGTAACAGACTCATGGCACCAGGCAGTATTCATGCCCCACAGCAGGATTATTTTGGTGAGGAAAAGAGTATATTCAGATACAGTCCAACATGAATTGGTGTTGATTTGAATGCACATATTGAGACAGACAGAAAAGGATATGAGGTCCACATGGGAGGGGCAGCAGCCATAAAGAAGGAGAGGCCATTCTGGACTTCTGTATGGCAAATGGTGTGATAGTAGCCAGTGTCTAGTTCAGATCACATACTAGAGTGGCCAGCACTCGGGTAGACTTCCTCCTAGTAAGGAAAGGGCACTAGGGTAGAGTCAATAATTGCAAAGCCATCCACAGTTAAACAGTCAGCTCACAGCATAAACTGGTTGCTAAACTCAGCTGCAAGCAGTGGTCAGAGAAGACTCTAAGGAAAGCTGGTGGTGGAATGCAGAAGTCTAGCAAGTTATCAAAAGAAAGAAGGAGTGCTGGAAGAAGTGGGAGATAGAAAAGACTGACCAGGCTATGATGGAATACTGGTTGGCTAACAAAGAGGCTAAAAAAGGAGTGACAGTAGCAAAGACCAGGCATCAGAGGTTCTCTACCAGCTTCTGGAAACTGACTTAGTTAGTGGCACAAAAGCTATCAGGCTACAAGGCAAAGATAGAAAGATAAAGTAATCAGACACCTTTCACTAGTCCGCAGGACATCAAAGGAAGATGGAAAGACTATTTCCAGCAGCTTCTGAATGAAGAAAGCCCCACAGAATTTATACTAACCCAGAAACAGCCTAGAATGAGAGAAGAAGAGGAGCCCACCCTAGAAGAAGTAAGAACAGCACTAAGGAAGATGAAGTCAGTGAAAGCAGCAAGCTCAGATGAGGTCCCAGCAGATATGATAAAGATGCTGTGTGAGATAGGGGAGAAATGGCTCCTGAGGGTACTAATAGCAGTGTGGGGAGAAAGGCGTATCCCAGATGACTGGAGAATAAGCATACTCCTGCCAGTTTATAAGAACAAAGGGGACATCTACAAAACTCCTATCACATTGCACAAAAGTTCTGGAGAGGGTGACTCATAAACGGATATGCAGAGTAGTAGAAAGTAAGATGGGAGATGAGCAGTTCTGATTCAGATCAGTATGCAGCACAACTGACCCGATGTTTGCTCTTAGACAGATAGTTGAGAAAAAGCTAGAGATAAGAAAGTGTCCAACTGAGCATTCCTAGACTTGAAGAAAGCATATGACAAGATCCCAAGAAAGCTAATTTGGGCAGTACTACAGTGCTTTGAAGTGTCAGAAACACTGGTAGAATTGGTGCAGGTTATGTACAAGGACCCAATGACTCAAGTACAGTGTCTGGCCTCACAGAGGGGTTCCCAGAGGGAGTGAGTGTGCAGCAAGGTTCAGCTCTGAACCCACTGCTGTTCATACTGGTGATGGATTACATTAGCAAACAGTTCAGAGGGGACAAATCATCAAAGCTGCTGTATGCAGATGATGTAGCATTACAGGCAGACTCTGAGCAAGAACTTCAGCAAAGGGTAGAGGAATGGAATGCAAAACTGAAGGCATATGGGGTGAAATAAAAGCACAGATTATCCAGTGGTACTGACAGCAAATTAGAGAAATCAGAAGAAGTTGAGAATTCAGATATAAGGGAAGATAGTGGAACAGGAAAATAGCTTCAAGTATCTGGGAGGGGATGGTGGAGGTGAAGGGAAGTCTGAATGATAAGGTCAAAGCTAGATTCAGAGGGGCTGCAGCCAACTAGCATAGAGTCTCAGATGTAGTCTATGACAGAAGAATGCTAAAGAAGCTGAAAAGTAAGATGCAGAAGACAGTGGTGTGACCAGTACTACTGTATGATACCGAAACCTGGGCAGTAAAGGCAGAACAGATGAAGAAGCTAGAGGTGATGGAAATGAAGTGCCTGAGAAGGGTGGTAGGATGCACACTGTGGGACAGATGATGACATGAGGACAGAAGAACAGAAGCCAAAGTAGCTACAATTGCAGAAAAGATCAAAGAGAACAGAATATGGTTGTTCGGGCACATGTACAAAAAAGCAGTACACAAGCTGGTGAAGAAGGTTTGGAACAGACAGGAAGAAGGCAAGAGGAAGCAAGGGTGTCCAGCAAAGAGGGGGATGGATTGTGTGAAAGAAGACCCGTGACAGTCAGGCATGAGTGTCGATGAAGGCAAGAGTATGGAATTGAATCATGAGAGATGGCAACAGTTTACACGATACCCCGACCCCATGTTGAAAATGGGAACAAGGAAGCTGATGATGATGATGATGATGATGATCATTGCTAGTCAGAAGTGTTAACAGTCCTAGTTAGAGAATTTGTAAACTTCATTATCTAACAAAATATGATGGCATGTTCTAGAAGAACGTGTTGAATACCTTCATCATACCTGATAGATTATTATGACACCTCACCGATCATCTGCAGGATGTAACACAATCATTGTGTCAAGAAACCTGAAGCAAACATTTAGCAGTGTGGTTTGATTTTGATGCTGCAATAGGACAGCACATTCTGATCTGTTTATTGTAAGAGGTGGGGGGCTATGCTTTAGGATGACAGTGCAGCAGTCTATTTCTGAGGAGAGATTGTGTTCCTTTGGTCTAGTATGGGATTATATTTTCAGAGTAGAAGGTTTATATATTAAATGAGCAATAGTTAATAAATTCTTGTTGGCAGGAAAGCCAGCCACGTGGCTTTGGCATGTTTGATTAATATCATTGCTGGTTTAATTCCAGACCAGAAAAGGTGAGTACTAGGGTTTAAATCTAATCAGATGAAAAGATTTTAAGATGTATTTGTGAAAATATGTATGGAATATTTGACAATATAGTAAAAATGCCTTCTGCAGCAATTCATAAAATGCTTCAATATTGCTGTAAAACAGACTTGTGGCCTTGGATTGGTGGTAATAATGTTCTCTAATAAAATATTTGGCTAGCTGTAATTCAGATCTGCTTAGTTTACTCTAAAAAGCTTAAACGCAAAATCTTAGGCACTCAGAGAAGTGTAGCAGAGCTTAACTTTATCTAAAGCTATTGCAGTGTTATACTTTATGATGTATCCTTAATTCCAAGGATAAAAATGAAGCTTTTCTTTTCAAGCATTGTAGAGACACGGGAACAAAAAGGGAGCCCTGCATGCAATTGTTACTTCTGACTTTTCTGCCTTTCTGTTCTCATTCTGAGACAACCAATTAACAGTAGTTAAAAACAGCCAACAGAACAACATACATCACTTAAAGACAGAAAGCAATATAGCTGATGCCAGAACTAATACTGAATGTGCCTTTTGTGTTTGTACATGTACGTTGGGAGGGAAGTTGGCATTAAAAATGATGATTATGAGCTGATAGAATGAAGGATAAAAATGACACTAGCTTTAAATTTGTAGCAGTTAAACAAATATCTGTTTTTAGGGAGTGATAAAGGAGAGAGGCAGTAGATTTTTACGTGCTGAGTTGCCAGCTCTGATGCACAACCTTCAATGAAGGTACACCCATTCATGCATGTCTCCAGACAGAAGACACTCTAGCTGAGAATCGAACAGGACAACGTCTTACTGTGAGGCGACGACACTACCACAGCACCACCACCGCAGTAGGATCATTTTTTTTAATACTACCCTAAAATAAATAAGTTACGTACTGACTGAAATCTGTAGACTTACAGGGACATAGGAGGAAAGATACCCAGGGACCACTGAGAGTGAAGGAAATCCCTCCCCTTATACTAGATTGTAACAGCTCTGTTACACCTTTGAAAGAGCTGTTACTGTCAGGTGTCTCTCTGCAGAAGACATAACAGGTTTATATTTTTTCCAGTTCTGAAGCAGATCATAGCACTCCATGTACTATATGGAACATTACAGGGTAACCTGGATCCTTTATCAATAAATTTTACATTAATGTCTTTCTGTAGATTTGGATACAGTACAAAACCTGGATGCGTTTATTGTACTAGTATGCTGATGTGAATAAATGCAAGTGCAGTTGCTGACTAGACTGCCACATTTTGTAAAATCTTTTTCTAGGGTAACTAAAAAGATGTTGAATGTTGTTTATATTATATTTATTTATATTGTGATAATTTTTAGATTTCTATAAACAGATAAACAATCAATAAAGACAGAACTTCTTATCCTCATATAAAAGCTCAGCTAGATGAATAAAATGCAGCTGACAGTATGTGTATTGCTTGAGTGGTTACTATGATATTGTAAGCTGTTTACAAAGTGTTACAAAATCAATACCTACTGTGTTTATTGTTATTTATAAAATCCAGTTTTTAAGACCTAGATTCTAATGAATGTGGCTACTACATGGATAAAATTGTGCTGGGCAGTTTGCCATTTGCACTTCTTTAGTAAGACTTATCATGGATGTTTGTCTGAACTGTGAATATGTAAGCTGGTTTTTGTAAATGTAGCAGAATGCCACATACAAACTTCAAAACATCCACTGGATGGAATTAGTTTAAAAACATAATATGAATAGCAGTGTTCCTCTAAAACAGACAAATATATGCTGTTTTAGTCAGAAAGGAGTCTGAATGAATTTGTGTTAATTAAAAAAATTATTCGATAAAAGAGGTATACAAGAAAGAAGGGCTACTGTCTGTTAATCAGAGAAGATAGACTCTCATAGAAGGTGAGTGCATGTGTGTGTCTATGACATCAGTCCTGGGTGAAGAGTTACAGTAAAGGCAAAACACTGAAAAATATTTTGAAGAAATATGAGCATCATTCTGTGAGGAAATCCAGCAGGAAGAAGGTACCTTTGAAACTGGTTTGAACTTTACAACTTACACGAGACACTGTGTCTATTTTCTGGATCTTCAACATAGCAGATAACTACATTTGTTTTACATCACAATGAACATACAAAAATATGTATATATAGCTATATATATATATATATATATATATATATATATATATATATATATATATATATGGATCTACTTCATATGATCGAAAGACCATTTGATCGAAACCCATTTGATCGAAAGTTCATTTGATCGAAAACCAGGATTCAAGGCATAAAACTGGGATTTGTCCCCCTCTCCAATGTCGTGCAACCCTGGAGTCAGTATATATAGTTAGGGGGGTGTGGAGGGGCGAAGCTCCCCACCCAGTTACCTTTAAAAGAAAAAATTAAACAAAAAGTACAAAATGTATATTGAAATAATCATATATGGACCAGAGTCACTCTATCGACTAGTCATTTTGTTGGCAGAGTTTAGAGTATGTGGATAAAATCAAGTGGATGTTTGGTCAAGTGTGTGGAAATCAATACTGCCTAACTTTTTAATGCATGCTAAACCTAACCTTAACCTTACTCCTGTCTTTAAACCTAAGCCAGGGCTGGATCCAGCACAAGGTCATCTAGGCAGCTGCCTAGGGCCTCGTGCTGACTGGAGGGCACAGTCAATCCTCTAACATTAGTTTTTTTTTTTATATATCTGATCAGTGTGTGTGTGTGTGTGTGTGTGTGTGTGTGTGTGTGTGTGTGTGTGTGTGTGTGTGTGTGTGTGTGTGTGTGTGTATCAGCTTGGAGACTTATGGAAGTTAGCACAAACAAGGAGAAAGAGGATACCTTTTCTGTTGAAGTTTTCACCTAAAGTGAGAGAGAGAGACTGTGTGTGTGTGTGTGTGTGTGTGTGTGTGTGTGTGTGTGTGTGTGTGTGTGTGTGTGTGTGTGTGTGTGTGTGTGCACCGTCCCATTTAGGGGCACTGTTTACTTAAGTGACTTACTCAGTCATTGTTACACAGACTCAAACACTGTACCTTAGGAATGGCAGGCAAGAAACTTAATCCTGCACACCAAATGCCAGACCTCCTTTAGTTTCTTTTCTTTTTTTTTGAGGTAAATCACTGAAAATTACAGGCTGTCAGTGCCAGCCATAGAGTTTCATACTTATATGGTTCATAAAATACATGTTGATGCAAAAATTGTTGTTCTGTTAACTTTTAAGTGATTTAGAATAGTGAGATATATTTATACCCTGACTTGACATGTCCTTGAGCAATTCACTAAACCAGAAAGTGCTTTGGGGGAAATCAGCAATTTGGGTTAGACTCCTCAGTGATACCCTGGACTGCAGGCGTAGAATGACCAAATGAGTTATGGTGTCCAAGAAGGAAAAGGACTGCATTAAAGAGTTGCATTATCATACAAGGCATGTCCTTTGGATGTGATCCTTGGTTTCCTTGTACTGTGAATTTTGACAGTGTAGTTATTATTAAGCTGTGAATAAATTTCACAGCATGAAATCTATCCCCGGGATTCATTAAACAAAAGTTTTTGTGCAGGAACAGTGTAGCCACTTCTGCACAGAATATGGCCATCGAGCGATTCAGGAGACAGCTGATCTGACGTGCACAAGCCTGCTGACACTGTTCCTGCATGGAAAGCCATGCAGAATGCTAATTATCTCATTTGCTGATGAAAACCATGCAAATGAGGTGAATTAGCAATTTAGGAAGCAGGCAGGCATCTGTGTAGGAACAGTGCTAGTTGCAGAAATGTGTTTCGTTACTAATCAAACACATTTCTGGAAATAGTAATATGGAAGCATGACAGCTCAAATAAAAGCATTTATCATAAACTTTAGGCATGCCAAAGGTCAAATATATGGGCATTGGCATGGGAAAGTGTTTAATTTAATGAAAAATCAAAGTATTTTTTTGGCCGATCTCGGCCGTTTAAGCATAGGACAGTAGCACTCAAACGGGATCATGCTGAAAATTAAAAAAAATGTAAAAACTCAGTTTCATGAGAAATCTGCATTTTGCCATTATAGTCAATGGCATGCAGAATCAAAACAGTACCAGGGAACACTGATTGTCAAGGGGAAAGGCTTCATGTCAGAGCAGTAACTATGGACTAAGGCAGTGAGTATGCAAATGAGGGCAAATTTACTGAATCACAAAATATTCTAGGTCCACACACTGTACCTAACCATGTAGGTACTAGAACAGGATAGTGTAGGCAGGAGGAAGAGCTAACATGAAAAGGGTGTGTGTCATGCTTGCTGTAAGCACATTGGAGCTCCGTTGCCTGGGTTTGTGCTTAGCTAAGCACAGCTAAGCAAGGAGGTGTGTCTGAGGCTGTAATGTCTTACACCATGAAATGAAGAGTGTGTTCACATCCAGGGAGGTCTAGTTCTGCTAAAATGTGTTTAACTTAGCTTAAGGGTGTGCGTGGTGCACACTGGGACTTAAAAAAACAACAAAAAAATAACAAAAAAGCAGAGATAGCAGCACTGTTTACATTTAGGCAGCGGGTTTCCGTGCCACACCTCAGGGCTTAAAAGGGGCGGAAATGGGAATGGGGAAAAGAAAAAAAAAGGGAAATAGCAAAATACAGTCACTCAAATACAAGTAAAATAGCTGGCAGGTGGAATGTCTCAAAGTCAGCCAATCACACAGGCAGCATGTGCAGCACACCACTATAAACTATATATCATAGTCAGCCAATCACACAGGCAGCATCTGCAGTACACCACTATAAACTATATATCATAGTCAGCCAATCACACAGGCAGCATCTGCAGCACACCACTATAAACTATATATCATAGTCAGCCAATCACACAGGCAGCATCTGCAGCACACCACTATAAACTATGTATCATAGTCAGCCAATCACACAGGCAGCATGTGCAGCAAACCACTATAAACTATGTATCATAGTCAGCCAATCACACAGGCAGCATCTGCAGCACACCACTATGAACTATGTATCATAGTCAGCCAATCACACAGGCAACATCTGCAGCTCACCACTATAAACTATGTATCATAGTCAGCCAATCACACAGACAGCATCTGCAGCACACCACTACAAACTATGTATCATAGTCAGCCAATCACACAGGCAGCATCTGCAGTACACCATTATAAACTATGTATCATAGTCAGCCAATCACACAGGCAACATCTGCAGTACACCATTATAAACTATGTATCATAGTCAGCCAATCACACAGGCAACATCTGCAGCACACCACTATAAACTATGTATCATAGTCAGCCAATCACACAGGCAGCATCTGCAGCACACCACTATAAACTATGTATCATATTCAGCCAATCATACAGGCAGCATCAGCAGCACTCCACTATAAACTATGTATCATAGTCAGCCAATCACACAGGCAGCATCTGCAGCACACAACTATAAACTATGTATCATAGTCAGCCAATCACACAGACAGCATTTGCAGCAAACCACTATAGACTATGCAAACACATTCCAGTCTGTTTTTTTCCCCCAAACTCTGCACCATAGGTGTACACATATGGAGGAATTTTAACTGACAAAACTAGCAAAAAATGTTAGGGGCTGCTGTTGCGTTGATCTATCAGTATGTGCAAGAAGCCGAGGGTGCTGAGGAGGATAATGCTGACAACCGACTCAGACCGAGGAGGAGGATAAGAGTGTTCAGACCCAGGGTAACCTACCAGGGGCTACATGATCTAGAGATAGTAGAGCACTACGGGGTGGACAGGGACATACTTCAGCAACTCATTGAGCTGTGCTGGCCTTGCCTCAGACCCAGAACCAACAGAGGGGAACCCATCCCACTGGATAACAAGGTATGTGTAGCCTTAAGAATACTAGCTACAGGTACTTTCCAAAGACCAACTGAGGATATCATGGGGGTCTCACATGCATCTGCATCCAGGATACTCCACCAGTTCCTGGATGCCATGCGAATACATGCAGCTGAGCACATTTACTTCCCCAGCATTCATGAGGAGAGGACCAGCAGTATGCACCTATTCCACTGTGTAGCAGAATACCTGGAGGTACTGGGTGCCATAGACTGCACGCACATCCACATTAAAGTACCACTTGTTGACCAGGGTATGGTCTAACTAAACCGCAAGGGGTTCCACTCCATCAACTGCAAGGTCGTGTGTGATGCCCAGGGCATTATGATGAATGTGTGTGCTGGCAGCCCTGGAAGCTATCACGACTCTGACATCTGGCATTTGTCACAACTGTATCAGGCATTTGCTAGTGCAGACATCCCATATAGCCATCTGGTGGGGGATGCTGGCTACGCACTGTAGCTGTGGCTGATGACACCCATCTGAAATGCATTCACACCCACACAAGAACACCATAATGAGGCACACGCACAAACTAGGATCATTATACAGCGTGTGTTTGGGATGCTCAAGTCACAGTTCCGCTGCCTTGACATATCAGGTGGAGCCTCGCAGTACTCTCCAGCCACATGTGCACATATGTTCATAATATGTGCCATGGTACGCAATATGATCCTGCAGAAACAGCTGCAGCAGGAACAAAACATGGAAGAGCCACACAGCCCCCCACCATTGCCAAAGTCTCCACCGGCACAGAAGGACTTGGAGGAGGAACATCCTGAGCCTGCCCATGTAGGCAGATGGAGGTGTGCTCAGTATGCCCTGTCCTTAGCAAAGAGGCAATGCATAGCACATACACTGACACTGTAGGGCCCGAGGGACTGATACCTTTCTCTGACTCGCGCACACAGTAAAATGGATGCCAAACATCACACCACCTATACCGTACCATGTATAGGCAGTGTATTGCATGCATCTGACATAGTCAGCCCTCAAGCACTGTCCTAACAACTGCCTCAGGCACAAGATAAGTCAGTCTTTTTAACAGTAAATGAATGGAGTAGAATATTCTGATAGCATATCTATGGTATTGATGCAAGCATGCAAGGGAATGGGGTGGCTTATTGGATAGCAGCAGACAATTGACAGCTCTGTGAGACACATGAAGTGTATGCCCAGTACTGGCTTACCCACACTATGTAGTACCACCCTAGTTGACAAATACCACTGCAGTATATGTGGTGAGCCAAATAACTGGGAGGTCATAGGTCACATGCATGGATGTCAAAGTGTGTCCCATACCCACCCCCAGCCTCATCCAGCAGATCAGCTGGAGATAACCATACAGAAATGTCTGACAAAGGCCCCCACATGGCATCATTCATGAAATTCCCACCTACAGACTTACACAGTGATATCACAGCAGTTCCGGCAGTGGCAGTATGGCTCTGAAAGGTAAGAAATTGGAAACAAAAATGTTTATGCCAGAACAATCTGACCTGTGGTCCATACTGTTATGCCTGTAGTCTCAAAGATAGGGCACACTACTATGCTAAATGGGACCAAAATGTTAAGCAAATATCAGCACAATCTCTGCAAATGTGCATTGTGTAAGATGTGTCACCTCCCCACCCATAGTCCTATAGAAATGCAGTAACATGTCCCCAGCCTTAAGCAGCATCCAATTGCCAACTAGAGTGATGGTGCAACATGAACAGAAAGCAATTATCAGTAACACCCTGTCAACTGACTGGTGCCATCCCAGGTGTGTCCACTGCTGGCAGCCTGGAAACATATGATCATCAGAATGCACTGCCTTGCTACAGGTGGCCTGCATCTGTCACACCTGGCCTACAGGCATCTGCCAAATGCCCATGCCTCACCCACAATGCCCTGTTAGGGAGTGTTATGGGGTCCATAACATCAACATAAAACAGTGTACAAAATGCAAAGAAAGGCCATGCTGTTAAATGCTAGGAGCAAACCTGCCAGCCTCAGAGAGCCAGAAATCTGGACAAAGCCATGAATAATGGGGTGATAAAGGTGCAAAGAGAAGGACACCTTTGAAATACTGCTCTAATAATGTTAGAAGGTTGATGGAATGATTGTATTAGCATGGAATATCTGAAGTGTATGAAATCTGAAACTGCAATGTCAACTGCCAGTAATATCCGACTTCAACCTTGAGTGACTTGCAAAACACGTTTCCTTGAAAAGCACACTCATTTGGGTAACCAACTAGATATACAAGTCATGAATTTGGACATTCTGCGATACTCTGTACAGTCAACAGGCAGGGCTAGGAGTCTAAACATGGGAATGCACTCATTGCAGGCAGTCCTAACTCTGGAAGATGGTGACATGTCTGCACCCACAGAACCCAATCCCATATCCATGGGGAGTAACACACCCTTCCCTGATCACTCATCCTATGCAACATCCTGACCCCAAAATGTGGCCAGGCAAGCCAAATAAGGTGGGCCATACATATATGTGAGACACACACACACATATACACACACACACACACACACACACACACACACACACACACACCTCCAGGCTGGTCAAACAGTCTGACACACACAAGACCCTCCAAGTGCAGTCAACCTTTGAGAAGATCCCTATGCAAAGTACTGGTAGCTATAGGCCAACATATTTGACCAAGGACACCCCCCCCCACACACATATCTTATCCCCTACAAATCTATCTGGAGCCTCCCTGTCAGCTTGATCCTGCCTGACTTATATTACCCAACCATAGACTGGAAATCAGACCATGCTAGAACAGAAATGCACAGATTCCACCATTGTAATATATCACTAAGGTGCTGGACCGTTTCCACGGCTCCAGCAATCAATTGGTTATAGGCACATCTCTCAAAAGACTGGATTGTGCAAGAATGCCTAGAATATGGCCCATAATATTGGTGTGTGCATCATCCATCCTGTATTCCTCTGGTAAATCATTGTGATGATCTGAGGAGGTATGTCACGAGGTACTGAAACAATACATGACAGTGTCAAATGTCATATATGTCAGATGTCGGCTAAACCAAACCCTGTAACCCTAGCAACCCATACATTACTGAGATAAATAGTCACAATCACCATATAGCCCATTGTCTCCACATTTTGAAAGGCTATCTCCAGATATCCTGCACCAATAGGTTGAGAGGTATGGCTGTAGCACAATACAGACCTGACTGGAGTACAACAATCCCTGGAATGGAGTCCCACATTTACTATAAAAGGTCACACTGGGCATGCTCATATACGTAGAGAATTGTCAGTAGGATCTAGGAATTAACAGGCCTTTCCCACCCAGTGCACTTCCTATTGCCCTACTTTAGCTGTCCTGAAGATATCTGTCACCATAGAAGTCCCTTTTGTCAGGCCTCAGCCCTATTAGCTCTGTGGCATGTGCAATAACTGTGTAACACTGATGTACAAATAACTAGTTAGGTAGGAGTCTTAATCTCAGTCCTGGCAAATGTAAAAGTGTGTGTGCGTTTATAAGTTAAAGCTTTTGGGTCCATTCAATGCCAGTACACTCCCCACTGCCCTACTTTAGCAGTCTTGTGGATAACAGTCACCTTAGAAGTCTCTTTCATCAGGCCTCAGCCCTATAAGCTCTGTGGTGTGTGTGATAACTGCGTAACACTATAGTACAAATAACTAGTTAGGTAGGAGTTATAATCTCAGTACTGAAAAATGTAAAAGTGTGTGTGTGTGTGTGTGTGTGTGTGTGTGTGTGTGTGTGTGTGTGTGTGTGTGTGTGTGTGTGTGTTTATAAAATAAAGATTTGGGATCCATTCAAACCCAGTATACTTCCCATTGCCCTACTTTTGCAGTCCTGCAGATAGTCACCTTAGAAGTCCTTTTCATCAGGCCTCAGCACTATAAGCTCTGTGACGTGTGGAATAACTGAGTAAAACTATAGTACAAATATCAAGGTAGGTAGGAGTTCTAATCCCAGTTGTAGCAAATGTGTGTATGTAAGTATGTATATATGTAGTTTAAATTATTTTGCGGCCTCTCTCACCCAGTACATCACCCACTGCCATACTTTACAAGGGTTGGTGATGTTCCTCACGTTAGAAGTACCTTTGGACAACATTCATCGTATAAGCACCGTGGTGTGTGTGATAAATGCATAACACTGTCATAGCAATAAATAGATAGGTAGGGGTTCTAATCTCAGTCCTGATAAGTGTGTGTGCATGTGTGTGTGTGTGTGTGTGTGTGTGTGTGTGTGCGCGTGTGTGTGTGTGTGTGTGTGTGTGTGTGTGTGTGTGTGTGTGTGTGTGTGTGTGTGTGTGTGTGTGTGTTTATAAGTTAAAGATTTGGGATTCAGTCAAACCCAGTATACTTCCCATTGCCTACTTTTGCAGTCCTGCAGATAACAGTCACCTCAGAAGTCCCTTTCATCAGGCCTCAGCCCTATAAGCTCTGTGATGTGTGGGATAACTGAGTAACACTATAGTACAAATATCTAGTTAGGTAGGAGTTCTAACCCCAGTTGTAGCAAATATGTGTATGTAAGTGTGTATATATGTAGTTTAAACTATTTAGTGGTCTCTCTCACGCAATACATCACCCATTGACATACTTTACAAGGGCTGGTGATATTCCTCACATTAGAAGTACCTTTGGACAACCTTCACTGTATAAGCAACCTGGTGTGTGTGATAAATGCATAACACTGTT
Organism: Protopterus annectens; assembly: GCF_019279795.1. NCBI lineage: Eukaryota > Metazoa > Chordata > Ceratodontiformes > Protopteridae > Protopterus > Protopterus annectens. The sequence continues at coordinate 1,011,401,324 of NC_056737.1, forward strand.
GTAGCAATAAATAGATAGGTAGGGGTTCTTATCTCAGTCCTGGCAAGTGTGTGTGTGTTTGTGTGTGTGTGTGTGTGTGTGTGTGTGTGTGTGTGTGTGTGTGTGTGTGTGTGTGTGTGTGTATACGCATGTGCATGTGTGCGCGCACGTGTGTGTGCTCATGTGTGTGTGTGTGTGTGTGTGTGTGTGTGTGTGTGTGTGTGTGTGTGTGTGTGTGAACAGTATCCTGTCTGTGGGGGGATTGTTGTGTTTGTGTGAGAACCATATACATTGGGGGGGTGAGCTTAATTACTTTTTGCTGTTGCCCACCCAGTACAATTCCACATTACAAGGCCCACAGTTGTCATCCACTGTAGAGGGACCTGTAGACACTCTGCAGCCTTATAAGCATTGTGCCATGTGCAATAACTATGTGACAGTATGGAATAGATAACAAGATAGGCAGCCCATCTAATCACTGGATATCACTTCCCACTCAGGAATCATACATAAACACACTCAGGTAGGCAGCCACACCTACATCAGTAGGTGGCCTGCAAACTAGCTCACAGATAGAACCCATAGTGAGAAAGCAGCAGACTTCATGTCAGACTGCGGAACAGTTAAGGCTGGAGTCCCACAGGTTGTGGACCTGGGTCCCCTGATGTTTGGGATCCACACCTCTGAGGACCAGTCCAATACAAAGGCACCATGGCTGACAATGTTTGCAGATGACTACAAGGTGGGTGCTATTATTACCCCACCCCCCATGTGAGCTTGGCATCCTTCAAAAAGGCCTCTCTGAGATCTATGACTGTTGCCAGAATCCTGGACATAAGCTCAATGCCAGATGATGTGCCGCCATCTCCTTTGGGTGCAACATTGTTTCCATAAAGTAATACATTGATGGTAGTCCACTGAACACTGATGTTGGTATAAGGGAACTGGGAACACAGGTTGAAAGCGAGCTGCCCATTGACCATCACAATGCCACTGTGTTCCAAAAGTGCTTCCTTGTGTCACTTCTCCTGACTAAGGGTGTTGAATCTGGGAAGGAAAAGGACAGTGTTTCCCTGTACATACCAATCAGTAGGACAATCAATGTGTACTATGGCCCATTTACCATGTACCCCACTGGACACCTGCAACAACAGTAGAAAAAGGAAAGTGTTCCCTGTACTCTCCCCCTCAGTAGGTCAATCAATGTGTATGATAGCCTATTTACCATGTACCCCACTGGACACCTGCAAGAACCGGAGAAAAAGGACAGTGTTTCCCTGTACTGTCCCCTCAGTAGGACAATCCATGTGTACTATGGCCCATTTGCCTTGTACCCCACTGGACACCACCAACAACAGGAGAAAAAGGACAGTTTTTCCCTGTACTCTCCCCTCAGTAGGACAATCCATGTATATTATGGCCCATTTACCATGTACCCCACTGTACACCTGCAACAACAGGAGTGGCTGAAAATGTAACTTACAAAGAGGAGCTTAGGTACTATACATGTGCCCCATATGGACAGACTCCAACAACTCCAATGAATCTCTTTCTCATATTGGCTATTTAGGTGCAATCTCTGCCTGACATACACAGCCATATCTGTCCCAACCCTGTCAGGAATGCTACATCCATCCAAAGAAAGCAATCTATCCCCACAACATGCCCCAGATACCTCAACCCCATCTTCACAATCAACAGGACATGCTGGAGGGACAGGTTCACAATCAGAGACTGGCCACGCTATGGAATAGACGTCACATACATGTCAAGCAGAACACATGGCTGGCCCTCTTCAAGAGAAATCAGGAGGAGTGGATGAAGAATAGAATACCCACCCTGGGAATCACTCCAGTGACTATACTAAGTAGACACACTGGGAGTATCGTCAGGTGCCATGATGCCAGTGTATTCCAAAGGGCTAGCCTTGTAAAGCCTCCATGGCCATTTGCCACATACACACCTATGAATCTTTGAACCTATGGATCTCAGGACTGCCAAGTGTGTGTGTGTGTGTGTGTGTGTGTGTGTGTGTGTGTGTGTGTGCATTAGTGTTTATAAAAGTGTTTCTGAGTGTAAACATGTGGGTGAAAGTAGTTGGTGGCCCGTCTCACCCAGTACAACAACCATTACCATACCTTACAAGTGTTGTAGATGTTATTTACTATATAGGTACCTTAGGAGACTCCACAACCTATAAGCTCTGTGGTGTGTGTGGTAACTGCATAACACTATGATACCAATAACCACATAGCTAGGTGTTCTAGTATGAGTCCTGGCAAATGTACGTGTGTTTATTATTGTGCGTAAGTGTGTATATGTGTAGGTTACAGTATTTTGTGTCCTCTCTCACCCAGTACATCACCCATTGTCATAATTTGCAAGGCCTGGTGATGTCCCTCACCTTAGAAGTACCTTTGGACAGTGTCACCCCATAACCACGTGGCACATGCGATAAATGTATAACAATGTAGTAACAATAAATGGATAGGTAGGGGTTCTAATCTCAGTCCTGGCATATGTGTGTGAGAGAAGAGTATCTTGAGTTTGTGTGAGAACAACATCCATTTGATGGGCATGTTTTCATATTTTATGCCATGGTACTCACAGTACACATTTCCAGGTCTACTGTATGAGGTCCATTGTTCACATCAATCGTAGTGGTATCTGTAGACGCTTTTCAGCCCTATAAGCCCTGTGCAACAGTATGGAATAGTATACTATGAATAACAAGATAGGTTGGTCTGCTAATATCAGTAATGGCAAGTGTGTGTGTGTGTGTGTGTGTGTGTGTGCGTGTGTGCGTGTGTGCGTGTGTGCGTGTGTGCGCATTGGTGTGTATAGTAGTGGCTGTGAGTGTGTAGACTTGTATGTGACACTATTATGAGTACTCTCACACCCAGTACAGCCACCATTGCCATACCCCACAATGCCCCATGATGTTATTCACCTTACAGGTACCTTGTAACACTCATCACACTAGTAGTCCTGTGCCAGCTGCAATAACCGCATAATAGTGTGGTACCACAACTTGATGGGTAGGTGTTCCAAACACAACTCTGGCAACTGTGATCCTGTGCATGCATGTGTGTGTGTGTGTGTGTGTGTGTGTGTGTGTGTGTGTGTGTGTGTGTGTGTGTGTGTGTGTGTGTGTGAACAGCATTCTCTGTGTGTTTGGTCGACACAATATCCTCTGAGGTTGAGGGCGTTAGCAATCTGATGTGTGTTCCACCTACCACACTTACCATCGTCCACTCTACTAGAACTGATATCAAGCACCATAGACTTAGATCCAACCCCTCAACCCTATAAGCTGTGAGGCACATGCAAGAACTGTTTCAAAGACCTGGGAAATTTGTGCAGATACAACTGTACCTCAGCAATGACATGGTCATGTGTTACAGAACTGCCATACCCCTCGTTGGTGATGTCTGCAGGGACACATCTTGCTGACACACAGACACCTCGAACACAGAGTACAGCATGTGAGAACACATTTGCTTAGTGTTACTAACACCAATAATCCATTATAGCTGAAAAGGTACACACACATACTCTGATGTGCAGCCATTACAAATGCCAGATGACAACACCTTACATAGCATTAAATAGCTACTCTCGACTAAAGTATCCCTGTGCATCAGACCCATATTAGCATGTCCCAGTATTAATGGTATGGATGGCAGGGATGTGGCACAGGTATCATCATATGCACAGGGTGTTGTGTGGGTTTGCCAGAAGAGAAGCCGAGGCTGGGCCATACAGTTGGCATCATGTGTGTGTGTGTTTGGAGGGTATTCATTAAATGGGCTGTGTAGGGGTGGTGTGTGTCTGCTGGTGACTTGCCTGATGGTGATGTGTGTATGTTTTTATGCAAACAGTCAGGCCATGTGGGCACACTACACAGGGGTATTTTGGACAGCTGTGGGCAGTACATGGCAGGGTGTACAGTTCACTGTCTCTGGCCATGGACAAGGGAACTGGGCCTGCCAAGGGTATCACCGGCACCACCAGGGCCAAGTCCAGATGTAGTACTACTCCCTGATGGTGACTGCTGCCTGCTAGATCTGCATCCCTGTTGTGACCAGTCAGGATCACGTGCCCATGGTCTGCTGTGTCATGGCATGGAGAGCACACCCCCTTCAATAGTGCTGGTGGTACTGCCAGTATGAAAACATGATGGTGCATGGCCACGTAGACCCTCAGATGATTGTGGTGCTGTCCTACATCCATGTGGCTGTTGGCCATCGTCTGCCAAAATATCAAGCACAGATATTCCATGGTCGAGGAGTGCCAAGGTCTCACCCCACCATCTATCCATGACCTCAGTATGCTCATGGATGGCTGCAGTGAATTCACGAATATCGGCATGGACACCAGGGATGTACTCATCCATGACCCTGCATATATGTCTGGTGTTACGTTCATTATGTGCCTGTGCCTCCATGATGGCCCAAAACATGCGTCTGATGACTGCTGCTGTGGCACTTGCAACAGGGGGATGACAGTCTGCAGGCCTCCTCCAAGCATCCCTGTCCATCTGCCTGTGTCGGACCTCACCAGCACTCTGGTTCATAGGTTCATAGTTTCATAGGTTGGTACTAGGCTATCAGCCCTAGGGCCTATACAAGCCTAGCCATAACAATTCCCTGGCTATTTCTTCCCACATTATTTACTTTCCTGGACCCCTGTCTAGCAGGGCGACTGACGTAATCCCTGGGGTGAATTTCCTTTCTCCCATCCAATCGTCAAGGTTCCTCTTGAAGAGGTCCAAAGAGGCACTCTGCTTGACATGTATGGGCAATCTATTCCAGAGTCTGGGGAGTCTCTGGGTCAGGAACCTATCCCTCCAGCATGTTTTGTTTATTGTGATGACAAGGTTTAGATCCCTGGAGCGTGTAGCTCTGAGGGATTGGGATTTCTTTAAGTGTAGCATGTCCAACAGCTCTGGGTTTGACATGGCCTTGTATGTTAAGCAGAGATCGCCTCTGAGTAGGCGATATGCGACAGAGTACAGCTGGAGTTTTTAAGGCGGTCAGCGTAGGGCATCTGCTTTAGGCCTGTGATTCTTTTAGTGAGGTATTTCTGAGGCCTTTCCAGTTGTTGCAGATGTCTTGAGAGGTACATACCAAATGGGGTGTTGTATTCTATAATGGGTCTAATGAGGGATGAGTACAGTGGGACAATGACCTCCTTTTTTCTGGATGAAAAGCCCTTTGTGATGAGGTGTGCCACATAGAAGGATTTCCTGACTGTTGTGGCGATGTAGTTATCGAAGGTGAGACCACTGTCCACCTGTGTCCCTAAGTCTCTTATCACACTTTCTGTGTTTAGTGTACTGCCACCTATATGGTAATTCATGGATACATGTTTTTCCCAAAGGGATAACAATACATTTCTTGGCATTGAGCTTGAGCCCATGGCTCTGGCACCAAGCATCTCTTTCTGTAAGGCCCTTTTGTAGAGTATCCACATAATTTGGGGATTCAATAATGGCTCCCAGTTTGCAGTCATCTGCAAACTTTGTTAGCCAGAGTCCCTTAGTGTTGACCTGTACTTCAGAGAAGTAGATGCCAAACAAGAGCGGCCCCAGGACTAAACCCTGAGGTACTCCACTTGTCACTTGTCTGGAGCTGGATTTGGAGTCGGCTACTTTTACAGTGTGGGTTCTATCAGTAAGCCATTTAGCAACCCATTGGGTGACATAAGGATTAATACCCAACTTACTAAGTTTATCTTATATTTCCAGAGTGGGGGATGGTGTCAAAGGCCTTGGCAAGGTCTAGATAGGCTGTGTGGACCACCTTACCCTTGTCCATGGCTCTGGAGACTGATTCAAAGAAGTCAATCAGGTTCAGGAGACAAGATCGGCCCTTCACAAACCCAAACTGGGTGGGGTCCAGTGTTTGAAGGTTGCCAATGTCTTTGTTTATAAGTTCCATGATAATACGCTCCATGGCCTTGCAGATAAGGCTTGTCAGACTGATGGGATGGTAGTTTCCGGGATCCAAGGTGGATCCCCTTGTGGATTGGGATAACTGTAGCTCTGCGCCACTCAGTGGGCATGAAACCTGAGGTGAGGCTATGATTAAACATGACACTTAGGTGAGGTGCCAGTTCATATTGTAGTTCATGCAGTACACAGCCGGGATGTCATCTGGTCCCATGGATGCTGTATTATTGGCTTTAGAGAGTGAGTTTTGTACCTGTGTGGCCGTTATTACTGGAATTTGGCAATCTTCAGTATTGAGATGGGCCATTTAGGGGGTGAGAGGGGGGTGAAGTTGGCACTGAATCGATCTGCCAGGATATTGGCAATATCCTTTGGATCAGTATATTTATTGCCATTCTGTTTTAGCTCAGAGCAGATCTGAGCATTGCCATTTAGATTCTTGACATAGTTATAGAATGCTTTGTGGTTGTCTTTGGAATCTTTGGCAATTTTATTTTCATAACTAGCTTTGGAGGATTTTATGAGGCATCTCAGTTTATTACTGAGGCTAGTAAGGGAGTTTTTTTCATCCTGGGATTTTCCTCTTTTCTGCAAAAGTTTCTTCCTTTTGTTGTAAAGTTTGTTTATGGCAGGGGACCACCAGATTGGCTTCCTTTTTTTGGATGAGAGCATTTTGGTTCTATTTGGGATGGCACGATTCATGCATGAGTAGATGTGCTCGTACAGTGCCTTAGTGTAGGATTCAGCAGTTGAACTTTCAGTTCCCGTCTGCATGGGTGTCATGAAGTTTGTCACTTCTGACTTGAGTAGCATGAAGTTGGCTTTGGAGAAGTTTTTTATGGTGGTTTCTTTACTGGGGGGTGGGGTATGTCTAGTGCCTGCACCCTCACTTGCCATCATCACCATAGTAGCCTGTTCCATGCCACCACCCTCTAACTGTCCATTATCTGTAGCCACTGGTGATGGAGTGTGTGTGGGCATTGTGACTGTGTGCGTGGATGGGGTTGAGAATAGTGGGATGCCAATCGATGGCACAGATTCAGCCCTTGACAACCCCACTTATGCCTCAATATGAGTATCATCATGGTCAGAGTCTGCAGAGGCACTGACATCAGTATCAGAGTGTGAGGGACAGCAGCCACCATGTCCACCTGTGAAGGAAAAACATATACAAATTACTACCAGAACTATAAGGTTTGGTGGTACACACACACACACACACACACACACACACACACACACACACACACACACACACACACACACACACACACACGCACACACATACAGGTGAGGTGTCTCAAAGGCATTAAACAGACCTCACATTAGCCTACTGGGCTACATTCACAACACACAGTCAGACAATAATATACACACTCTGGACAGACCCTCAGAATCATGCAGTGCAGCCCTTTCCAATTATCGTTACTACTAATATACACCTGTGGGATACGTGATTAGTGTTAGTAGGTGAGGGCCTTTCACCTAGCACACACTGCACCCATGTAAATTATTGTTGTTCACTTGTATAGCAATGTGGCAACTCCTACTGTATACCTCCCAACTGTACAGGATTTTGCTGAATGTCTACATGTGTGGCTCATATGTTTGGTCTATTCCTCATAATTTCTGTGTTTGTCTGATACATTATTGGGTTGAGCTGTGGATTGGTGCCACTAATTAATGTCCTAATTTGAGGTACAGACTGCATAACCTGCAGTACATGTATTTTAAAACAAAGCCGGTTACTCAAACAACTTTCCAAGCTTACAGTGGTTATAGTAATTGTACACACACCTGTTAACAACTCAGATTTTTGTGATATATCACATGACACCTCAGAAATCAGGTCATAATATTGCCATAATTTCATATGACATATAACCTGTTCAATCCAACTGAAGAACATACACATCAGTTACAGGTAACATGGTAAATGAAATAGGTACAATAGGCTGGTTGAATGAGTGTGCACACCCTTAAAGTAATACTCTGTTAAAGCACCTTTTGATTTAATCACAGCATGCAGTCCTCTTGGGAAGGTGTCTATCAGCATGGCACATCTTGACTTGCTAATGTTTGCACACCTCTCTTGCAAAACACCTCCAACTATGTCAGATTGCAAGGGCATCCCCTGTGCACTGCCCTCTTCAGGTCACCCTACATATATCGTATTGGATGTAGGTGTGGGCTCTGACTCGGCCAGTGCAGAACATTGCATGTGCTCTAGTGAAGCCATCCTTTTGTTGATATGGATGCATGGTTTGGGCCATTGTTGTGTGGAAAGGTGGAATTCCTCACCATCCACAGCTATGTGGCAGACACCAGAAGGATTGGAGCCACAAGAGACCAGTGTTTGGAACTGTTCATTCTCCCCTCTAACTTGGTTATAGCCCCAGTTCCAGCTTGTGAACAGCAACCCCAAAGAAGACACTGCCATCACCATGCTTCACCATGGGGTGGTGTTGTTGTGGTGATGTGCAGTGGTGTTATTGTTCCAAACCCACCTGTCAGAATTGTGGCCAAAGAGTTCAACCATGGTCCCATATTACCATAACACATTTCTCACTTGCTTTTTGAAGACCTGATGTATTGTTTTCAGAATTTTACCAGGCCGGATATTATTTGGTGTGAAGAACTTCTGCCATCTTCCAACCCTACCCTATAGGCAGGAGATATGGAGACCATAGAAGATGTTGTGGCATGTATTACACACCCAGTACTTGCCGGAGATTCCTGCTACTCCTTCACTGTTGCCGTAGGGCTCCTTACAGCCTCCCTGGCCAGTTTTGGTCTTGTAGTCTCATAGACTTTGGTGGGATGTCCACGTCTTTGCAATGTCACTGTAGCCCCATATTTTCACTGCCTTTTGATGGCTGTTTGCACTGTGTTCCATGGTATGTGCAATGCTGTGGAAATATTTTGGTACCCTTATCCAGGCTGATACATCTCAAACATGTCGTCCCTTAGCAGCTTCATCAGCTCTATGTAAACCATGACTGCTGCTGTAGCAGGCAACTGGGAATATGTTAGGATAATCCTGGTAGGACAGGTGACCATTATTTGCTGTTAATCAAAGAGTCTCTGTAACTGATGGCAGGTGTATACCCAATAAGATGTACTGCTGTAGTTATATTGAAAGCAGTCTCAACACAGTAGTAGCTTCAGCCTTTGCACACCTATGCATCTAGGTTGTTGTACTATTGTTATGTGTCATTATTGTTCCCCTAACAGATTTGTTTGCTTTACAACTGAATTGTACAGGTTATAGGTCACATGAAAGGTTGCCAGTATTCTGAAATTGTCTATTGTGTTCTCATTTTTGCATATCACAAATATCTGGCATTCTAACAGGTGTGTACACCATTTATATGCATTGTATACCATTAAGTTATACAATATGACCCTAGTTTTGGGCCTTTGTCCCCCCATTTTGTCAGTCTTTGTCCAGATGTCCTTCAATGGCAGGTTGTGAGGTATGCTACAAATATGTGACATCTCCTGCAAATAGGCCCCTGTGATGACCACCGTGATGTAATGCAGTAAACACCACCACAAGTGAACATGCAGTTATTGCCAAATGGCTGAGTGTAACAGTTCTGTGCACAGTCAAATGCATTAACTTTAGCATGTCTGGGGTACTGGTGAGCCACAACAGGAAAATACCATACTTACTGGCTTCAGGCGGCTGTCCCATGTGCAGACCAGAGGGACCTATGTAGTTGTAAGGGAGAGGTATTGTTAGCAGATTCACATTAGGCATTGGTACAAGATGAACGCTATGTTCCTGCACAGGCACAGTGCACACTATGATATTACACAATTTGCTGTCCTTCACCATAGATGTGCACTTGTGCGCATTACTAAACCCCACCCACTAATCCATTTTGCACTGACATAGGCATCTAGAGGCTCTATAGAAGACAGTTTAAATGCTACCTCATTACATTGATGTGCACTTTAGCCTTACCTTTATGCTCCACGCCTGTTATCTGGGTGTCACCCACATCCACGACTGCTATTTCCTGTGTTTCAGTTTTTGTGGGGGATACGCCATGGTTGGCAAGGGGCTCCTCTGTTGCCGTAAGTGGGGCCTGTATGACTGTCCCCCACCGGTAGCAGTATGGTCCCTCACTACAGCAGCAGCCCTTTGCCAGGCACGATGTATCATGCTTATTATACTACCCATGTCTGTGTACTCATGCTTATTATACTACCCATGTCTGTGTACTCATGCTTATTATACTACCCATGTCTGTGTACTCATGCTTATTATACTATCAGTGTCTGTGTACTCATGCTTATTATACTACCCATGTCTGTGTACTCATGCTTATTATACTACCCATGTCTGTGTATTCCTGCTTATTATACTACCTGTGTCTGTGTACTCATGCTTATTATACTGTCCATGTCTGTGTACTCATGCTTATTATACTACCCATGTCTATGTACTCATGCTTATTCTACTACCCATGTCTGTGTACTCATGCTTATTCTACTACCCATGTCTGTGTACTCGTGCTTATTATACTACCCGTGTCAGTGTACTCATGCTTATTATACTACCCATGTCTGTGTACTCATGCTTATTATACTACCCATGTCTGTGTACTCATGCTTATTACACTACTCATGTCTGTGTACTCATGCTTATTATACTACTCATGTCTGTGTACTCATGCTTATTATACTACCCGTGCCTGTGTACTCATGCGAATTATACTACTCGTGTCTGTGTACTCATGCTTATTATACTACCTGTGTCTGTGTACTCATGCTTATTATACTACTCATGTCTGTGTACTCATGCTTATTATACTACCCATGTCTGTGTCAAGGCAATGACACAACCAATAGCTGTAGAGGTGTAACTATGTTAGATGCACAGAAACTAAGGCTACACACATGTACAACATGTACAGCTTATTTACCTGACGTTTTGCATCCCATGTCATTTGTTATGAGGCAGCCAGTTACGCCTACCCATACATACATATACACAGGTAATACCTGCTATACATTTCTGTTATATGTCTCTATGGCACACTGTAATGACAGTCTTGCTGCTCAGTCATGTCAACCTGTTAGGGCAGGACATCTGTAGGACAATGCACATGCATGGTGGGCTATGGGCCACAATTAGTGACACTTTTTTCATATTGCTGTAAAACACATATGTCATTTGATAGTACAGTAGCCTTTGCATTCGCAGACATACCCTGGAGGATGTCTGACTCTCATATGGCAGGCAGAGAGGAGAAAGGCTAGAGGTGTGGTAGTGTAGTGAGGGTAGGAACTGTTAATGTTGTGAGTATGACTGGTATGGGGATAGAGCTAGCTGATATGCTGTACAGAGAAAAGGTGGGTATATTGTATGTGCCAGAGACCAGATGGAAGGGATGTAAAGCTGTGTGTATCAGAGTCAGGTACAAATAGTTCATTGTGTGTATGGGAGGGGAACTGGTGTAGGGGTTAACCTGAAGGAACATTATGCCAAGAGTGTTTGTGGAGGTGATAAGAGTGTCAGGTAGAGTGATGTTTAGGAGGCTGGGAATTGATGGTGTAATGATGACAGCTGCTAGTGCATATGATCTGCTAATTGCGTGTGTGATGGATGAGACAGATGTACTTTGGTGTGGTTGGATGACATGGTGATGAGTGTACCCAAGGGTGAGAGTGCGGTGACTGGAGCAGATTTCAATGGGTATGTTGGTGAAGGGGACAGAGGGGATGCAGAAGTGATGTGTAGGTATGGTGTTAAAGGAATGCCGAAGGTGAGATGGTGGTGGAGTTTGCAACAGAGGTTGGACATGGCTGTGGTGAATACATAGTTTTACAAGACCGAGGAGCATAGGGTGACATACAAGAGTGGAGGAAGATGCACACAGGTGGATTATCTCCTATGCAAGTGGGCCTGTTTGAAGGGGATTGGTAACTGTAAAGTGCTGACAGGGGAAATTGTAATTAGGCAGCATGGAAAGTTGGTCTGTGGGATGATGTTAGTGATCAAGAAGAGGGGGAGGAGTGTGATGTCAGCACCATGGATCAAATGCTGGATACTGAGAAAGGGTGATTGTGAGGTTGAGTTCAGGGAAGAGTTAAGATAGGCAATGGGTGGCAGTGAAGACTTAGCAAATATCTGGGTAACTACATCCAAGCTAGTAAGGGAGATGAGTAGAAAGGTGCCTGGTGTGACATCTGCACAGGGGAAGGAGGACAAGGAGACCTGGTGGTGGCATGAGGAAGTACAGGGGAGTATACAGAGAATGAGGTTGGCCAAAGAGAAGTGGGATTGTCAGACAGATGAAGAAAGTAGACGTGTATAGGGAGATAGGGTGCATGGCAGAGAGTGGTGGCAAAGGCTGAGGATGAGGCATCTGAAGGGTAGCATGTAAAATACTGAAAACCATTTTAGTACAGAGGGCAAGCCCCCTTTATCCTTCATGTGGGGGACTGTGCTCCCCACACCCCCTGCTAATTATATATACCAACTCCAAGATAGCACAACAGTGAAGAAGGAGCAAATTCCATCTTTCAGTATTTTGAGTTTTCAGTATTTTGGGATTCAGTCTTTTGGTTTTTCAGTCTTCTGAAGTAAATCCAGATATAGATATATACAACATAGGCAGGTAGATTTATTGACCATTAGGGATGTACAGAAAAGGTATGACCAACATCTTTTAAACATGGCCAGAAAAGTAGTTTTTCAACTCAGGAATAAATTATTATAAACTATTACAATATAGAGAAAGGGATTTTATTCACTCAGTAGACAGATGCATCCAATGTTTCTGTTATCAAGCTCATTTTAGAACAAGCTAATCTGGCTGCCCCTTTTACTGTCCATAAATGTGCCTCTAGCCTTTAATACAGCATGATTAATGAGATGGTGAGCACTGGCTGATTCTAACAAATGTGTCAAGAAAAAATACAGAAAAACTATGATGGTTTTGGCAAATCACTGTTTTTCTTTCTGATGTACACAGCCAAGTCAGCAGTGACTAGGCAATTGTAACAGTTATGCCTCACATCCTGAAATATGCTTCAGCTATGTATGGACTAAGTTAAACCCATGGAAGACTGGAATCCTCAAACCTCAGTCCACCAAAAAATGGTAGAAAAAAAACATTTTAAGAATTTTGTGCAGGGTGCACCACCTACTTGGGGGCACCCACACACCCCAAGCTTATGTTTACCAACTCCATGGTTGCACCAACTCAAAGAAGGGGGGAAATTCCCCCTAAAAGAGTATCACTGCCAAGGCAAATCACTGACACTGATTTTCTATGGAGGAACTCCGATCTTTAGTAGGTTGAATTTCGGGTAAATGATGCTCAAGAATTCAGTCTTCATCCAGGTGTAGGTTACACCTGAAATATCCATGCACCTTCCCAACCATAGGTTATACCTTAAATGTCCACGCATCTTCCCAACCATAGTCTACACCTGAAATATCCATGCACCTTTCCACCTATAGGCTACACCTGAAATATCCATGCACCTTTCCAACCATAGGTTACACCTGAAATATCCATGCATCTTTCCACCTCTAGGCTACACCTGAAATATCCATGCACCTTGCCAACCATAGGTTGCACCTGAAATGTCCATGCTTCTTTTGTCCTGTTGGTTACACCTAAAATATACATGCACATTTCCACCTATAGATTACAACTGAAATATCCATGCACCTTCCCACCCATAGGTTACACCTGAAACATCCATGCACCTTTCCTCCTATAGGATACATCTGAAATATCCTTGCACCATCCCAACCATAGATTATACCTGAAATATCCATGCAAATTTTTTACCTATAGGCTACACCTGAAATATCCATGCACATTCTGTCCTGTAGGTTACACCTAAAATAAACATACACATTTCTACCTATAGATTAACCCTGAAATATACATGCACCTTTCCACCTATAGGTTACACCTGAAATATCCATGCACTTTTCCATCTATAGGTTACACCTGAGATATCTGTGCACCTTTTCACTTGTAGTTTACATCTGAAATATCCATTCAATTTTTCCACTTATAGGTTACACCTGAAATAACCATGCACCTTTCCACCTGTAGGTTACACCTGAGATATCCATGCACCTTCCCATGTATAGGCTACACCTGAAATATCAATGCACCTTTACACCTATAGGTTACACCTGAAATATCTGTGCAGCGTTCTACCTATAGTTTACACCTGAGGTATTCATGTACCTTTTCATCTATAGGCTACACCTGAAATATAGATGTACCTTGGGAGTGCATTGACAGCAAGCAACATGCTTGCCTTATGCTCATATTTGCAGTGTCACTATGTGTCTTGTTCTCCCTACATTTGATCACTGAGCAACTAATCATGTTTTTTGAAAAACTTTTGTACTTTTCTAGAATAATCTGTACACCTTGATGTAACTCTTTTGGTCAAATACACATCCTATGTATATCACAGTGGTGTTTCTTAGTCCTATTGGGGTCACAGTTTGTGTGAAAATACTGTGCACTTTTATATATCACACTCTCCCAGATTTACTATTTTGCCATGCAGGACTAGCTTAGTCCTGCACAGAGGCGGCCATTTAGGAGCAGGACGGCAGCGCACCATGCATATTAATGAGGTGTACTGCCTGAGCTCCTAATCTTACACAGAGCATGTAAGAGTGCAGGGGGCATGTCTGAGAGCAGAGGTCTCAGAATATACATGACCCAGCAATGAAGAACAGCAGACAGGGCTAAGAAATGAGCAAGACTGCTCATAGGTGCCCGCATATCCCCACCAACAGTTCCCCTCGTGTACAACAGCAAGTATACAGAAATAAAACAAACAAACCCTTTTTTTTCAAAAATCTGATTAAATCTAATCATAGGTGCACGGGTGTGCCCATCGCTTAGCTACAGTTAATGCTGATTAAATGGCTGAAGAGGATAACAAGGAAGATATATGCAAATGAAGCAGCATAGCAACAGTGTAGCAGGCAGAGCATTCACCTTACAAGCAGGTATTCCCGGTTCGAGTCCCACTGCAGCACATTCCATTTTCCATGGCAAAGCACGTTATGACTAATATTTATGTTGCATAACCCACTAAATAACATATATTTATGAACTGGAGCACTGCAGTAAATGCACATGTGAGGTGTCAGTATCATAATGAATAAAACACTAGTAAGCAGGTTTAAGCACCAATAAAGAGTAGTAAGTATATTTAAGCCCTATAAGCGGGTTTAAGCCCGTTTGCACAGGGGTAAGTAATGCGCATACAGGTTAAGCAATTTTGAAGCTAACTCTCTGTAAGCATATGTAACCAGAGGTTAGGATTGCTTACCCTCACGCAAACCTGCGCAAACCCACTTACAAATGCTCAAAAGTACCCTAATCACTCTGTATCCAACGACCCTTGTTCTGCCCATTAACAAAATAAACAGCCTTGCAGGTCTTGAACCCAGGACCCTATTTACTATAGTCACAGTAGTTAACCACCAAGCCATCACAGAAGTACAGAAGAATGAGGTATCAGCAAACAAGTCTTCACCACAGTACAATCAAACTGAACCTGTGAAACAAATCAGTATACAGACATATGTGCCATAACCCACTACATAACATAAATATGTGAACAGGAGTACAGCAGTAAGCCCAGAAGTCAGGTGTAATTATAATAGAGTGTTGAAATCCCCAATAAAATGCAAGGACCCCATACAGTGAACATACACATGAATCATGGATACTAGGCATGCATATAAGGTGTAATGAATAATAAATCAATGCCAAAAAGGAAATATAATGCAAAGTCTAATGTAAGCAATGCTAAGCATTGCACAGGCCAGCTTAGGAGGTTTAAGCAATGTGTAGGCTTGCTAACTCAGTGTGTCCAGAGGTATACCCCTTTAAACAATGCCAACCCTAGGTAAGCAGGTTTGCCCATAGCTTAGCCTTTTCAAAACCAGCCATTCACAGAAAAGTGTGGGAAATCAGCCCTACTTAAACCCAAGAGGGAATACATCTCATAACTGGTTGTAGCTTCCCCTTGCAGGCACCATGTCAGGAAGGGGAGAAGGTGTGCATTTTCTGGCACAGCACTGGTGCATCCAGGAGTCCAGAGTCATGACAGGACTCCTTGTCAAAGACCATGATCAGAGACTGGCGAGGTTGTGATGCAAGGCAAGTGAGTAATACTCATGCATTTACTGTCATAAGAAATAAAACTAAAAGTATTAGTAAATTAATTGTCTGTATAAAACCTGTATTGCTCAAGGCAAGTACTGCATACACTGGAGAATATGGCAGGAAGAGTCTCATATAATTTGTACATAAATAAAGTGTAATAGTCTGACAATAAAGTTCTAACTGCTGGACTGCATGTGTATATTCTGGTATCATATGGTAATGTAGATTTGCAATCACTTAATAGTACTGTTGTATTAACCACTGTTACCCACACTGCGCACCATAAATAGAATGTGTAGGAATGTCTGTATATGACTGGTATAATCCACAGAGGCCATTTAGTATAACTGAGAAACACACAGACAGAAAACAGGGAAAAGGCAGACAACAAAACCCGAATAACACATGCAACTGAGATGTGAACTGTTACATTCTTAGCTCACACAGCCATGGTTCAAATCCTGGCAGTGGGAGCAGTCTGCATACAGAACCATACCCCACAAATGTACTGATATGTCTAGAATGTCAAATAAAGTGGCTCATGTCTGGTGCCTGTCAACCTGTCCCCCTGTGAAATCAATGGGATGATCCCAGACGTATAGGCAGCAAACAGGAAGTACAACTGATTGACACACATCTATGAGAACAAAGCTGGCACACTAGCAACTCCCCAAAACCATATGAGAGTAAGAAGCCATGTATGTCCCATTTACACCCCCATGTTGTCAAGCTGTGGCTAGAGTGTGTACAATAACAGAGTGAGATATATGTGCATAATAGTAATGTGTAATCAGGTACTGTGTGTGGCAACATTCAGGTAGTGCTAACAAACAGTTCTCCCACAGGTCTGTCAGATACCAACACTGTGCCCAGAAATACAAGAATGTTACCCTGTACTGGTATGTTTACATTGGTATTGTATGGCATTGTGACTGATGCAGTTGCTCTGAATAACGAGGTATTAGTCATCACTGTCACCCACACTGTGCTACATAATATAACTGTCTAGGAAATCCTGTATACCTATATAGCACACACAACTCTGATAGACAGTCTTTAAGTTGTAGCAGACACAGCCACGGGAGTGGAAGTAGGCAGCATACAGAATCATACCCCACAACTGTACAGATTAGGCTAGGATGTCCAGTATATGGGCCCATATCTGCTGCCAGTCCCTCTGTCCCCCTGGGAAGTCTGTGGGATGATCCCAGATGTTTAGCCAGCCAACAGGGAATACAAGTGATTGTCAAACATCTATGAGAACAAACCTGTCACTGTAGCAACTCTTGAAACTGTAAGGAGAGTAATAAGCCAAGTATGTCCTATCTACACCCTCATGTTGTCAAGCGGTGACCAGAGTGTGTATAGTAACAGAGTGAGATGTATGTGCACAGTACTAATGTGTAATCTGGAACTTTGTGTGGCAACATTCAGGTAGTGCTAACAAGCAGTGCTCCCACAGGTACACTGGATATGAACACTGTGCCGAGAAATAAAACCCTTCATACCCTGTACTGGTACTGTTTACTCTGGTATTGTAGGAAATGGTGAGTGTTGCAGTTTCTCTGAATAATAAAGTAACACTGATCACTGTCACCCACACTGTGCTACATAATATAACTGTGTAGGAAAGCATGTATATGTGTGTGTTAAGGCAATAATGGATGAAGAGAGTAATAGTCTAGATATGTCTTGGTACATCTGCATATAGTCAAGACATGGCCAGAGTCTGTGCAGAAAGAGTTGGATAGTTATGTGCACAACATCAACCTGGAATCTGAGAATATGTGTAGAAACAGTTAGTGTTAACAAACATTTCCTCCACAGGTATACCTAGTAAGAGGTGTACACTGCAGGTAAAACCAGCTCATGTATAATGATGACAACAGCCATATCACTGTCCAAACTAAGGATATAGGGTAGTGTAGTAATACTTGTAAGGTACAGATAACAGCATTGACTAGGAAAGTAATGTGGACTACAGGAATATACTAGTTATTAATTGACATCTTTTTCTCCCCCCACCATATCTACAACAATAAACTACATACCCACCCCAAATGGTATGTAATGTCTCCAATGTTCTGATTATTCCATATTGGTTAATAAATATTTATATTTGTTCCCATGCATGTGCTATATTGAATTATTCCAACACTGGTGGCATAGTGCCATCAATGTACCTGCATGCTGTTGTTATTACCACTGCAGTCCCATATATGCATGTGTTCTGTTTGCTATGCAACCGTTTCATATCTGGTGTCTGGATTAATAACAATATATATGCATGCAGTTATACCTAACCCTGGAATGTGTTGACTATTACTAACCCACATATGATAAAATCTAAACACTATAGCACATTTGGGAAGGCTGGTCCCAGTTGACCCACCTTTCCCACCTCAGCTGGCCATGGCACCGGGCATCAGCATGTCTAGGGCACAATCCGGGACCTCCTCATCCATTGGTCCTGCATCACCTTCGGGTGGAACCGCATCAGGGGATGGGACTTGGCCACACCTGGGAGCAGGAGCAGACAGGTACCTGTCACCTGTCGCCAGGTCCAGGTTGTGGTGCGTAAAGAGCTCAACCAGCAGCTTGCTGATCTTCTATGCCAGCTCGAGGGCAGCATGTCATGGCTAGAGCTGGAGTCTGGTTCTGTGACTCATCCCCCAGCACAGCCACCATCAGCAGGTGAAGGTGCAGTGGTGATTGCCCATGGGTGGGAACCTCAGTCCCACTGTTTCCACTAGGGGGCTCATGGGCTTCCGATTTCCAAAAACACCCCTCCCCATCAAGATGTTTACCCCCACATGTGTCATATACCACCCCTGTATGCATGCTGTTTGTCTTGTCTGTTAGCATACCCAACCTACCACCCCACATATACCTACTACCCCTCCCCAACATCCCATTCTCACCTTAAAAAAAATAATAAAGGGCAATCTGTTCCCAAATAAAATCACAGCCCATACATAGCTGTCCATTTTGCACACATGTCCACTGGACACATGTAATCAGGTCTAATTGACAATTCAACATATTATTGTTGTCCTCACCACTCTCTCAGGGGATTGAGTGTCCAAATCTACCTCCAAATTCAGTGTATATACACAGCTGTTGCTGTGCATGAAATGGGCAGCTATGGGCCTTCCCTAAACCCTTCCTGCACATCCCTAGCTATTTTCCCTACTGTCTTTCCCTCTTTGTGCCCCTTTTTTACCAATTTCCTATCAACCCTTATTTCTTTTCCTTTAAAGAAATTAGCATGGGAGTAAGCACTTTTAAGCAGTAGTAAGTGGGTTTAAGCCTGTTTGCATGGGGGTAAGCAATGTCTACACAGGTTAAGCAATTTAGAACCTAACTGCACATAAGAAACTGTAACCGGAAGTTAGTAGTGCTTGTGTCTGCACAAACCCACACAAACCCACTTACAACTGCTTAAAAGTGCCTTAATCACTCTGTATCCAATAGGCCTTGTTCTGCCCAACAACAAAATAAGCAGCTTCTGCAAGTCTTGAACCCAGGGCCCTGCATACCATAGTCAAAGTGATATACCACTAAGTCATGTCAGAAATACATAACCCTGATGTTTTCACAAACATATCATCCAGCCCAGTCATTCAACAGTACAGGGAATGTATTCCAGCATGTAGATGTGTGTGTGTGTGTGTGTGTATATAAAAATATATATATATATATATATATATATATATATATATATATATATATATATATATATATATATATAGATAGATAGATATGTGACCGCACATACACATGCAGAGATATGTATAATAAGATACATATGTAGAAGGTGCACACAATATAGAACAGCCGCTATGCCTACAGTTAACACTTTAACAACTGGACACTGTAGGAACCACCCATACCAATGACATTCATTGCCTGCAACATATACCCACAGGGAGGTCATAGGATATAACACCACACACAGGTTTGAAAAATGGGAAATCTTTATTTGTGTACTATAACAGTTGTATATGTCATGTCATATAGTTGTTTAGACACTGACACCCATATAAACAGAGAATTGCAACTGTGAAACAGTTATACTAATACAGTAGTCTGGAAAGGTTTACAAATGTTGCTGTCCAGGCTGAGCCCTTCAAATAGTGCAATAATAAAGACAGACTGGGTCACAGGATACCAAACAATCAACAGTAAGTAATGCAGATGTATAGTTCAACAGTCTCTATCTACACTCTGTACACAATCACTAGGTGGTAAAGACCTCAGTTGACACACCGGGATGTAACTGTTACATAACAAGGCATAACTGACACAATCGCAAGTACACAGACAAACAGAACAGTCTGTATGGCAGGAGGCAGTAGGCCTGCATTAACCCAATTTATGTAATTAATTTAAATATAGGTGAATTGTGTGGTAATGTACATCCAGATACCTTAAGGCAGCTCACCCCTGATACCCCCCCATGTTGTAACAGCCTAGGTTAGTTATGGTGCATCCACCCTAGACTCAATAATACAGGGCCATATACCACTGTTACATACACTGGCCTCTGGAGTGCATAAGGGCACACATGTATTGTGTAGATGAAGCCCACACATATATGGACCCAGCCCCACCATATGTGTGGGGGATACAACAGCTCAGCACTCTGCTCTTGCCTGAGTTAGCACTGTCAACAGTAGTACTGCCATGATACACTACATGCCAGTGTGACAGCACGTACCCTGGGCTACTACACCTGTATGTAACACATTCACATGGATAACAATGCTGTACAGGCCTCATATATGTCTGTGTCCCACACATGACACTCACACCCATTGCTAATGTAATGACAGCACATAGGTGCATGTATTGTACATGGCATTACATACACTTATTACAGGTTATCTGACTGGGTGGTGTGTCCTGGTTACCAGGGCTAAGCCATGCTTAGAAAGTATCAACATTGCTGCAATATAACAGCTAAGCTGATTTGCACACTGGTAGGCGATGCCTACACTGTGTAAGCACCCATATGTTTACCCATAGCTCAGCACTACTTAGCTTTGGGTAAACTCACGCAAACCTGCTTAAAGCAGCTCAAAACTGCCTTAACCACTCTGTATCTGACAGCCCTTGTTCAGCCCAGCAACAAAATGGACAGCCCTTGCAGGTCTTGAATCCAGGACCCTATACACTGAAGTCACAACATTTAACCACTATGCCATGACCACTGTGAAGACAGCTGCTGTTTTACCAATATAGCTGTCAATACACATATTGAGTAGGATTGAGCAATTGCCTTTAGTTCCTAAATTATGTAGTCCTTGTTATTAATATAACTGTTGCATCACATATGTTGTTTTATCATAATGTGCACATAGCAGATACATACAGTGAGATAAATCTGGGAGGGTATACACAACCGTGAGGTTCACTCATGACAGGAATATGGTTGTATACATATAAAAGTCTATATATGTCTACATGTACATACACATGTATACTCATACATATGTCTGTATACACTTCTGTATAGTGCTACATATATATGGCCATGTGTACATCTCTTCATATGTATATATATATATATATATATATATATATATATATATATATATATATATATATATATATAGATATATGTATATGTATATATATATATATAGGTATATGTCTATATAGCTATATATGTATGCACATCCTATGTGTACAGATATGCTTAGTTATGTTGGTATATATGTAGATATATATAACTATATGTGCATACATATCTATTCTGATATACCTACTACTGTCAATATATATGTAGCTATCCATATGCATATCTGCATATGTATCTCTATCTGTATATGTGTAGACATATATTGCTCTGCATATGTATATATCCGGGTGTTTATATGTATAGATATGTACAATATGTCGATATGTATATGTGTATATATCTATATAGATATCTGGATAATTATATATACATATATTTTCACTATATGTCCTGAACATGGAGTGTAGCCCTACCTCAGCCCCTATAGTCCCAACTCCGTAGTGCAAGGGGATGTCAGGTGTGTATAACAGGTATATTTCTAGACTATTGCTACTGTAATAGGGATTGTCTTCACAGACCTGGTGTGTGTGGGAGATCACATTTGCTTTTAACATGTGCACCACTGGCTAATGACAGGCATCCTAAGGACATCATAGTACAGTACCTCTGCTATCACATAATGCTCCTGTGGACTACAGCACAGATATTGGCTAATATATGTAGACATTCTGACACACTCTGAACAGTCTAGAGGTGTACACAGAACCCCTTAGTGCCAGACATGTGGACCAAGCCTAACAATGTGGATGTTAACAGCCATGTAGATGGGTATAACACGTAATGACTGGTATACATTTGCCCCCATAGGTTATGCATTTACACACCCCTGTCTGTCCTGACACATAATAACCACTGGTAAAGAGGTGTCATGGCCACATACTACTGACTAAATATTGACATACATC
Organism: Protopterus annectens; assembly: GCF_019279795.1. Classification (NCBI taxonomy): domain Eukaryota; kingdom Metazoa; phylum Chordata; order Ceratodontiformes; family Protopteridae; genus Protopterus; species Protopterus annectens. The sequence continues at coordinate 1,011,423,923 of NC_056737.1, forward strand.
TGTACAGCATCCCACTGCTCTGTACGACATACATGGCTGTTAAGGGATGCTCGGCAGCAGTACATCTCTCAAGTATCTGAACATGACATCTCACTGGGTAAGTACACTAAGCTTCTGGGCATGTAACAAAGCAATGTGCAGGCTACAGGCAGACTGGCTCAACACTGGCCTACATTTCCTATGGAGGAATGCACATGTACCTGCATATATAGCAGGCTCAACAGGCATGTCACAGCACAGAGTATGATATATCAGTGTGAAAATGCATAACCACAGCTAATGTGAACACAGCTACAGCCACATATGGTAAGGTAGCATTATATTATAGTATATGGACTATTTCTTCAACACCATCCTCATATCTGCCACTCACACACTAACCCTACATATTCTGGGCCACTGCACAGTGTGGTCTGATGCCTGTCTGTGGTATGGGACATGTGTGTGTATGGCCCTACAAACATGTAAGCCGATAGGGTAACATACAGTGGAGCAGCATGTAACATCAGATAGAATGAGACCAAGAACAATGACATCTACCACAGTCTGTACACAGGCCAACATACATATTATCAATACACACACTGTCGACATTCACCTTATGTACACAGACCTGAATACTGAACACAAAACCACAGAATGTCAAGGTGATGTCATCAAATATAACCCCTACTATACATAACATGTGTAGTAGTCTGATATCTCACTGGCTTGTTATCAGATATGATGTCACTAATTATGGTGTGCAGCACATATGCACCACTTACTGTTTGACATATGTACAAAGGTTGACAGAGTTGTGGCTGGAGGCACATACACAGGGCCAATATTGACATGTTGCTGTGAAAACTTCATACATTTACTGTTGTAACATGGTTTGTGGCAACATATGTCCTATGAAGAATATGAAATCAGTAACTCTCACGCCTGTCACCATCTACAGACTGCAATCCTCACACTACCTTCTGCAGTCCACAGATAGGTGCTCTGTGGGTAACACATGAAGCACAGGGCACCACACACTGCCCAGTCTTCAGATGACCCTACAGATGGGGTTCCCTCATACGCATAGCACTGACATGGCAGTTATTAAAACATGTAGGACAGCCATATCCACACACAACCTGTTAAACCAACATTACTCCAAATGCAGTATAGCAGCACTTACAGTCTGTAGTTAGGTCAGACACATCCCCCTCCTGTGTATTGCCCTGTTTCCACAGTGTATGCTGTTAGACATAAATCCCCAATCCATCCGAGATGCTGTTTGTCAAACAACAGAACAAGTTCCTGCTCACAGTGACTGAAAAGGCCCAACACCAACATGATGATCCTAGATATTGGAGTGTGTTTCCATGAAATTGGCAATGGGAATGTTACCACAGCTGTTCCACAGGCAATCAGCTAGAGGAGGGTTACAATTTGTGCAGAGGCCATCAGCTGATCACGAGCATCACTTAAAATAAACATGCTGCTGCTTAAGCAAAGCAGGTGTAGGTCTCCACATCCACCAGAGAGGGAGTGAGAGAGGCAGACAGAGGCAAAGAAAAGTCAGGGAGGGGTAGGAGAGTAAAACTTAAGCATGTTTGTGTCACACATCTACCAGCACAGGGTATCAAACCCCTGATGACTATGTAGTGCTATCACATTTCTATGCTGTTATTGGATGCGCCACATAGGTTACATATTGAGGAGCCCTCAAAACATATATGTGATGGTGAGTGGCATCTGCAACATGGATATGGTAACTATATGGTAGGTGTAGTACAAGTGCCTGTCCGCATGAACAGGTGCCAGTATCAACACAGCCACACTCTCACAGGAATGCACACACACTGACACACTTGGCAGGGCCAGGCATACAGCTCATCACTAGTGAGATTGCCGCAACACATTACTGTGCAGGTATCACTTGCACCACAGAAGTCATACAGAGGTTATATGGGCATAGGGTATGTGGAAGTGTCTGACATTGGACAGCATGCTTCAGTATGCCAATGGGCATTGTAGTGAGTGTGAATGTGATCATACGCATCATAGAACACACACACGCACACACACACACACACACACACACACACACACACACACACACACACACACGCACAGACACACACACAGAATGCCAGTACTGACATGCATGGGTGCATTGTTTCATGTGTGTGTAGTGGTTGACTGTGCCAGACAGCTATACAAGGCTAGGTGATGGGTATACCTTGGCATCAGACCACATTACAGTGGTATGCATGGTGACTCAGGCATGTAGGTTCTGGATTTTCCCACACAGGTGGGTATTGTATTCACTATCCAGTCACCTGGGTGACTATTGCGTGTGGCCAATTCTGTGCATTTCTTGCCATGTATGTGTTCCTTAGTCCATAACATGGAAGGTGTCTGGGATGTAAACACCTCGCACATGCATGTACAGTGACATGTGGAACTATACCTGGGGTGTCTGGTCCATGTTGTGTACACAGATTATCAACAGATTTGCCAGGCCTTGGCTTCATGTGGCGGGAACTGTTAATGGACAGCAGGTTTACCCTGCACCTACATTGATAGTATGATACCGGCATTCCCTGGTGTCAGTGGCATCTGTCCATACAGGGCATGTTTTTTCAGGCATGGTATGTCCTTTGTGGGTCACATTTGATGGTACCACAGGTGTTGCAGGTGTCCAGTGGGGAACATGGTAGGTGCACTGTCAGCATGTATGTGCCTATTGGACAGTTGGATGGGATGCTATGCCCTCTGTAGCCCACTGCAATCACACCATGGTTACTATCAGTGGACAATATACAGGGTACTACCAACATAGTGGCTTTTACCTAGGCAAATGTGTGTGTGTATGAGACATGGGTTGAGAGTGTTCTCTGGGTAATACTAGAGTTGCTAACTTTGTTTGCCTGGCCTTGATGTCACATGTAGGGGTATGGATTTGCACCCCAGCCTCTCGGCTATTTCACATCTGTTATCCCTGTATGGTGGACATTGTGCTATATACTAGGTCCACCAGATAAGAAATTTGCAAAACCCGCTCCACATTGAGTCCATTTGTTACACACTCACAACCACCTCCACACAGGATACAAATTACAAACACAAACATACACACAGACACACCTCCTACCTAACTAGTTTATTACACTACAGCACTACCCAGTTATAGGACGTGCCATAGAGATTACTGGAGTACTCCTTCCCCAAAGGTGTATTCCACAATGAATGACATCAGCAGGATTGCCAAATCTGGGTATTTGAATTGTAGTGGGTGTGGCTAGGCTAAAATGCATTGTTCCCTACACAGACATAGAAACACACACAAAACATCCATAACTGCTATGTGTGGGAATAGAACCCCAACCAGAGTTCTATATCACACTACAGCACTATGCAGTTATAGGACACACCACAGGGATTACTGGAGTATTTCTTCCCCAAAGGTGTATTTCACAATGAATGACATCAGCAGGATTGCCAAAGTAGAGCATATGAATTGTAATGAGTGTGGTTAGGCTAAAATGCATTGTTCCCTACACAGACATTGAAACTCACACACAACATCCACAACTGCCATGTGTGGGAATAGAACCCCTACCAGAGTTCTACATCACACTACAGCATGAAGCTGTTATAGGATGCACCACAGGGATTACTGGAGTACTCCTTCCCCAAAGGTGTATTTCACAATGGAAGACATCAGTAGGATTGCCAAAGTAGGGCAATTGAATCATAGTGTGTGTAACTAGCATAAAATGCATTGCTCCCTACACACACACACACAAACACACACACACACACACACACACACACACACACACACACACACACACAAACACACACACACACACACACACACACACACACACACACACACACACACACACACACACACACACACACAGTTGCCATGTTTGGGTTTAGAACTCCTATCTAACTAGTTTATCACACTACAGCAGTACGCAGTTGTCGATTCCAGGCAGTTTGTACTGCAGTGCAGACATTTGTGTTGTACACCTACAGGTAGCATACTGTTTCTTTAGGGTATCCATCGATCATTTGGCAATATGAGGACAAACTTTGCAGGTGATAGTGCATACTGTAGGTGATTGTGTCTGTGCTGCTTCAGCTGCATGGTACTCATGTTAGCAGAGATATTCAGACATGTGTACTGTTATACACAGTGATGTTTTCTGTCCTCATATACTGCCAGGTGGACAATCTTGCTCACAATGATGACTTGGGGGACAAGGGTGACTGCAGCTGTGTCCAGTATTGTGGGCAGACACCTACGTATTTATGGTAAGTTATGCCATGCTGGAGGGGGAGCTCAGACACTTAGTGCTGGGTTTGTGTATCCAGTTCAGTACCTTGGTACAGTGCTGGCAGAGGATCCCATACTTGTCCACCCATCAACATGACAGTATGGCCTTATCTTGCTGTGGCAATGCCTCACAGCAGTACAGATTTGCACAAGTTAGCCAGAGGCAGGGGCCATGGGTCAGGACATTTACCCTATTGTGGTGTACAGGCAGGTGTGTAGCCACCCATTTATTTGTTTGTAGCCAGGGATAGTGTGTGCACACAGCTAGGTGTCAGACCCTGCACATTCCATGTTGCCCATGCTCCCACACCCCCTCTGCTATTCTAACCTCTTTCATACATTATGCATACATTCTCTGATACTTTCCCTAAGGGTATCACCACATCACAGGTGTGTGTTAGTGTTGGTCCACAGTTCATGCAGTGGGACATGGTGGACGTGTTACTGTGGTTTGTCCATATGGCTTATGTGGAGTGTGTTATGTTGTTATTTGGGTGTCCATGACATAACATGCATTGGCAGTATGTGTGAGACACAGTCCTTTGTCAGATGCCTGTGGGGCATTAGGTGTTGCTACAGGCCAGATGTGGCAGGGCATTGCATTCTGTCAGTCCTACAGTCCTAAACCACCATACAGTATATTCCCCTGGGGTGACAGGGTAGGTGTGATAGGTGTTCATGCCAGTACCTTCTATCAGTCTTGATCAGGTGGTGTGGATGCTGGCAGGGTGCTACCTACAGCTAGGGACACACCTGCATGGGACACCTGCACTGCATGCTGAAGTCTTATGCTATTGCCATATACAGGTGGGGTCTCACTGCACCCATTCCCCACAGCAGGGATATTACCAGAGAGGTGCCTGTGGGTGGTGTTTAAGTGGCTGGTTGCATGTGTGCTATGGACACTACTTGCATCTGACACACAGATATGCATGGGGCATTCCAGTTATATTGGCATGTGCAGGCATATCAGCTGATTCCCAATACATCAGTCCTACCTCCTTTGTGATCTGCAGGTGTTCAGGCAGACATCACTGGTATCCCCTACTACAGGTCCAGTTACTGTGATGCATACCTATATGTACAGATCCAAGGGTGTCTCCATTTCACAGACACATAATATATATTCTGTATGTCTGGGGTACTTCCCTGTGTACTGCTTGTATATCTAGCCCAACAGCCATGCCATGTCAGTCTTTCAGATGGTGACACATATTACCACCATACATTTACAATGGCTTACTGCTAGCATGTGTTATACTGGTGGGGATTGCCTTTGGCACTGCAGTCATGAGGGCTTGCCCCTGTCATCAGCAGTAGTGGGCAATGGCCACCAGGTCTTACTGCAACATGCATACATACTGACCATTCACACACATTATGAAACATACACCATCCTAACACACACACACCTGCATATTCTGCAAATGCTACAACCTATCCTGCTACCTTGGCCACCTCTGGGCATCTGTGCTCCACTCGTATTATACTTACTCATACATGTTACTACACTTCTACATTGGACTGGGGGGGGGGGGCACACCTGAGTGTCACTACATTTCTACACTGAATTGGGGAGAGGGGCAAACCTGTCTCTTTCCACATGTCTACATAGGTTTGGGGGGCACACCTGACTGTTACTACATTTCTAAATAGAATTGTGGAGGGGACACCTGACTGTTTCTAACTTTCTATGTCGGATTGGGGGGGGGGGGGCACCTGATTGTTACTATATCTCTATGCTGGATTGGGGGTAGGGGCACACCTGACTGTTTCTACATGTCTACATGGGAGTGAGGGGGCACACCTGGCTGTTACTACATTTCTACATAGGGTTGTGGGGGGGGACACCTGACTGTTTTTACATTTCTACATGGGATGGGGGGGCACACCTGACTGTTACTACATTTCTACACAGGATTGGGGGGTGCACACCTTACTGTTTCTACATGTCTACATAGGATGGGGGGGGCACACCTGGCACTTGCACACATATGCTATGACTGTACTGGTATGTTAGGTACTCCATTTCATTCTGTATTCTAACCTATCATACTGACTAGAGGCATATCAGTGTACTACAGGTGTTAGCTTTGGTTGCCCTATATATTAGTGTCTGACTTTCTACCCTTCAGAACTAACATCCCACTGCCTGACCTGCTGTAGTCTGTCTGTGTAGGCCTGGGGTGAGGTTACCCATAGGCATCATTCAAAGGCCATAGCACAGGCTCGGTTTGGGTTTGTCTACACCTGTCCTGCTGGCCGAGACTGTTGTTGGGTTTGTGAACCTCCCTGACTGGCATGTGTGAGTCATAAGGACACACATGCCCAGCACATTTCCTGCAGTGGGTTTTGTCACTCTGTGTAGTACTGGCTACTATGGTGACTCCAGTATGTGTTACAGATGTCATGGTGCCACTATGGGTGTCTACTATCTGCTACCATAACATTCAGCCACCCAATTCCCGTGCATGCTCACATCCATACCATAGATACAGGTAACGACACATTCTACTCCATTTGGCAATTGGTATGTTGACTTATCTTGTGAGTGTGGCAGGATTGAGGATGGTGCTGGAGGGCTGCCTATGTCAGATGCACATAGTACACTCCCTATACATGGTTGAGTACAGGTAGTGTCATGTTTGGCATCCCTTTTACTGTATGTGCCAGTCAGAGAGAGGTGTCATTCCCTGGGTTCCTACTGTGTCAGTGTATGTGCTATGCGTTGCCGCTTTGCCAAGACCAGGGCATACTGGGTACTCCTCCATCTGCCTACTGGGGCAGGCTCAGGTTGTTCCTCCTCCGAGTCACTCTGTGCCTGTGCAGGCCTTGGCATTGGTCAGGGGCTGTGTGGCCCGTGCTTTTCCTGCTGCAGCTGTTTCCACAGGATCATATTGTGTAGCATGGCACATGCCATAACAATTTGAGTACATGCAGCTGGTAAGTACTGCAAGGCTCCACCGGATGTGTCCAGGCACTGGAACTGTGACTTGAGCATCCCAAACACACACTCTATTATAAATCTGGTCTGTGCATGTGCCATATTATGGTGTTCTTGTTCAGATGTGTGTGCATTTCTGATGGGTGTCATCAGCCATGGCTCCAGTGTGTAACCAACGTCCCCCACTAGGTGACCGTAGGGGATGTCCCCACTGGAAAATCTCTGGTACAGCTGCATCAGATGCCAGATGTGGGAATCATGATAGCTTCCAGGGCAGCCAGCACACACATTCATTATAATGCCTTGGGCATTGCACATGACCTGGCAGTTGATGGAGGGGAGACCCCTGTGGTTGATGTAGGCCCTACCCTGATCACTGGATGGTGCTTTGATGCATATGTGCGTGCAGTCTATAGCACCCACTACCTCAGGGTATTTTGCTATTTGGTGGAAAAGATGCATATTGTTGGCCAACACCTCACGGGTGTTGAGGAAATATACTTGCTTACTGGCATGTGCTGACATGGCATCCAGGAACTGTTGGAATACTCTGGATGCTGATGCCTGTGAGATCCGCATGATATCCCCAGTTGAGCTTTGGGAGGTACCTGCGGCTAGTATTCCTAGGCCTACACATACCTTAGTATCCACTGGGATGGGTTCCCCTTGGTCAGTTCTGTTTGTAAGGTGTGGCCGGCACAGCTCAACAATTTGCTGTAGGAGGTCCATGTCCACCCTACAGCTGTCCACTATCTCCAGCTCTTGTAGCCCCTGGTAGGTTACCCTGGAACTGTACACTCTTCTCCATCTCCTCATTGTGGGTTGATTGGCTGCATTCACATCCTCATCACCCTCAACCTCTTGCACATGTTGTTGTATGTTGCCTGCTGCAGCCTGTATCATTTTGTAGTTTGTTTGTTAAAAGTTCCCCACTTGTATACATCGGTGGTGTAGAGTATGGGAAAAAACAGAGGGTAAGGTGTCTGCATAGTTTATAGTAATGTTCTGGGCTGGGCTGGTCTGCTGCCTGTGTAATTGGCTGATTCTGATTCATTTCACCTGCCAGCTATGCTAGTTCTCCTAGATTACCTTCCTACTGCTGTTTTCCCTTCCCATTGACTTCCTGTTTAGGCCCAGGGGCACGCAGCGCAAACACAGTGCTCAAATGTAATATACACAGAGCTGCTATTTCCTGGTTTACCATTTTTTTTTCTTTAAAACTCGGTGTGTGGAGCGCACAACTGCTTAGACAATGTAAAGAGTGCTAGGCAGACTTAGACACACCCCCTTGCTTAGCTGTGCTTAGCTAGGAGCAAACCTGAGACACAGGGCTCCAATCTGCTTACAGTATGTCTGACACACACCCCCATGATGTCAGCTAACTCCTAGGCTTGCACCAAGCTATTCCTGCTCTTACACTGTTGGGACCTGACTAGCATGCTGGGGAAAACTGGGATTCACTATCATTCCCCTAATTTGCATAGGATTGCCTGCTAATGCATAGTTACATGTCTCACACTGAGCCTCCCCCATTAGCAACCACTACTCACTGGCCATGTTGTCTTCTGCCTGCCATTGACTATAATGGCAGATTAGTGATTTTGGTTAGAATGCTTTTTTTGGGGGTATTTTTTTTTATTTTTATCCCGATCCCATTTGTGTGCCACTGCCCTACGCTTAAACAGCCGAGATCAGCTAAAAAAATAAAAGTTGATTTTTTTATTTTTTAAGCTGTTTTCAATGCCAATGGCCTTATACTTGGCCATTGGCATGCTTCCTGACTGATATGCAGCCTTCATTTGGAGCTGTCATGGCTCAGTTTTGGAATTTGCAGAAATATACTCGGTTACTAACTGAGTACATCTCTGCAGATTACACTAGTCCTGCACAGCCGATTTCCAGATTCCTGGATTGCAAATTCACCTGATTTGCATGGATTTCTCCTGCAAATGGGGTAATTTGCATACAGGGGCTGAGTCCGTGCAAGACTAGTGCAGGAGTGCTCGCGCATGCCCCTACAGGCTATTTCTGGTTCGCACGGCAGACTACTCCTGCGTGCCATGCAAGACTTGCAGAATCCGGGGGACTGTTTTATTTAAGAGCATATAGTTTGTCAGCTAGATAACTGTGGGAGACTGTTATGTGATTTAAATGTGAGTTTCTCCTTTTCCACTATTGTGTGGCCATGATGTTAGCTCAAACAAGTTTGAGGGAGGGCTTGGTCCCCACATTGGAGGGTGAAAAGGCTTCCCCTTTCCAAAAATATCTACAGTAATAAGAGAGGGTGAGTTTTGAGAACCAAGTTTTTGGTTACTTATGATTGCCAAAGAGCTCCTTAAAGTGTTGTACATTGAAGGATCATAGATAATCATGTGCCTTCGATTCCAGTGTGTGTCTGCATGTCTGCATGAAGCTGTATACTGAGACTGTGCTTGGCAATGTTAGTGCTACAGAGTCATGTGAGAGAAAACTCATTTTGGCAATTCTCTAGAACTAGTATGTGAATCGTAGTTATTGAGCATGGCAAGTGACAGGCTTGTAGAGATAGCCTACAACTACTTGAAAATTATTCCACTAAAGATGGGCATTAAAGCCCACATCATGAAAAGACTTGAATGAATTCATTTTGAAAAAAATTTTGTCTAGGCCTTAAACCACCAACATCAGCTTGTAAGGAGTTTCTCCAGAACTCCAGCTTCTAATTATCTGACTCAAGGACACTCCAGCTTCTAGGGAAGAGAGCAGATCCTTCCTCTTCATTAAGATGGGGCTTGATCAGTCTGTCTTCTGTGGATCCATCTGTGATTGATCATAGCAGTACATCGTCATGCCATGTGCATGACACACAGGTTGCTGCTACATGACTCAGTGCATGCAGCAGCAAGAATGCCATGCAGCTTGCTTACTTGATTCTGCCTTTATACATTTTTTTGTAGTTAACACATATTAACAGAGCTGCTATTTAAAGCATACTGAATTTACATTACTCGTATATCTTGTCTTACATGGGCAAACCTGCTAACATATCAGGCAGCAGTTTGGTCAGGTAGCATAGAAAGGCAGTTTCTGGATAATGACATGTAACCTAAAATGCACTTTTGCACAAGGTTATGCATCAGTCAGATTATATGACATATGATGTTCTGACCTTTATTGAAGTTGCTGATAAACATCCAACGGAATTACTAGCTTCAAGTCCTCTGATGCCATAACCAAATTAATTCAGTATCTGCATTTTATCTTAGTTTATGGGCAATGACTCGGTCTTTGATCAGTGATGAAAACAATCATCTGTTCTGCATCTCTGTAGATGGGTCTGCAATTAAAACCAATACATTTTAATTCATATTTAATCTGTTAATCAGGTTCCTAGTAGGTAGCACCATTTTACATCAGGGTTCCAACCAAAAACCTGGATCTCAGCTCTTCCCTTAAAACTGTGCACATAAGACTTGTTTCAGTTAACTCTGAATGCTCTTTTAATTATAACATCTGAATATGATCTTCATTATAAAGATGCAAAAGAGTCAGAAATACTTGATTATTTCTCCTTGCTAATATTTGGGCCTAAGGAGCACAGTCCAAACTGAGAGTAAACATATTAAAAAACTTGTCATGCTTAAAGCAAAAACAGTTTTCTTCAATTTTCTGTAGCACTAAATGCCAGGTTTTGCAAGATTATTATATAGCAGCTCAAAGACAGAGAAATCACACAGAAAATCTACAAATTAAACTTGATGACCTTGAAAGTCATGTTAAAAGAAATAATATTAGACTTGGGGGCTAAAGAAGGTCTGGAAAAGAAAAAAATGTAATTTAGTTCTTTCACACTAAGCTGCCAAACACGTTCACAGTACTTGTTTTCTCCCTTGACTATACAAAGAGCTCACTGTTCATTATTTCTTAGGCCACAATGGTGAAGCAGGCCTCACCAAATTATTTAGAAACTATTAGATGACACAGACTGTGAAATTATTCTGGGAAAACTAGCAGAAGGAAGGGTTTAAAAAATACTCCTCTTGGTTGGATCATAAGTCTGCTTTTATCCTGACTATCAGCTGGACTTGTCCCATCGATCACAGGAAAGCTTTTACAGGAGCTCCGAAACTGTTCTGTGAAAGTAGCATCCTGTCTCCTCTTAAGAGTCCTGCTGTACAGGATCTGAATGTAGACAGTAACTGCAGATTTCATTTTGTAAAACCTGCTACCAGCTTTCACTGAAAACCTCATTCCATGAAAAATTGCAGCTCTCTGCCTATTAATCTGCCATTAGCAAACTCTTCCAAAAGTCTGGTCTCTCATGTTCAGATAAGGTGAAATGGTTTGAATCCTCCTCCTCTTAGATTCATTTTCTCACCATATATTTTAAAGTTCATATATCTGATGATTATCAGTGTCATTTTATTCTGAAACCAAGAAAGCCTTAGACGTAAGTCTCATATTTGAGCAAACAGTCTCACATTAGTTTGATCTTTTCATAGTTGAACACATTTTGTGTACCTGACATCCATTTATAAACTGACCTTGTTAGGAATCTGATGCAAGATGTTTTAAACACAGGCAAGAGATCATATTCCTTTAATATTTCTCTTATCTGACAATGTTTTGCATATATACTGTATAAACCCTTTAGTGATAGCACCAAATGTGTGTCAAAAGCCAGTATACACTCCTTCACCCACATACAGCCTAGAAATTCCATGCAGAAGTTTTATAAGAAGGGGTTTCTGGCCAAAACACAGGTAGATGTCATGACCATTTGTGAATAATGAATAAGAATATTTTCTTTTAGACATGATACATGACAGCACAGTAGAGGAACCAGAACATACATAAGGAATCTTGTTGCATTAGAAGAAAAATGGAATAATTCAAGTAAAGCATTCCCCACTCTGCACTTCAGTGCAAGTGTTTCTGCTATCTCAGGTCTCACCTGGAACCTACATCCTACAAAATGGAAGGTGGGTGTACTATAATAAAAATTATAATAGGTACTTCTTACTCAGACAGGCCCTGGAAATGCAGTTCCTTTTCAGGGGCAACATCTGGTTAAGTCACTAGCTCAAGGCCATGCAGTAGACAAAGATAAGCTGCGGGAACCAAACCCTGTGTCAGAGAAAGTACAGCTTGCAGCCTTGATCCTCTGTACCAACTACTGCTAGAACTGTACTGCACAGTGCTCAAAACTTTGAATAAAAAAAAACATGGATTGAGTCTAGATTTCACATCAAAGATAATAAAAAAAAAAAAACAAAAAACTAAAGTTGAATTGGATAGCCAGTCCATGATGAAATTTCTCAGTACTTCTAAGCAACTGTGACACTGGGATGACTATAAGAACAGTATCCTGAAGAGGTACTACTCCAGAGGCTTAGGAAATTATGCAGTAGTATAAATGCCTATTAGCTAATAGAAACAGTAGTATAAATGCCTATTAGCTAATAGAAAAATAAATAGCATTTTCTGATCTACTAATCTCACATTCATAAGATTATGAAAAAGAGTCCTGATATCATCCACCAGTATAGTGATATGCTTTTCCAAAAATGCAGAATGGTTTCTAAAGATAACTTTTAGGATCTCGGAAATGCTACCTTAAGTTGACAGCATCCTTAAGAAAAGTACAAAGGGTGCTGAAATGTTTCTGACGGCTAAATCCTACAACAGCACATATACAGTGGATTATCACTTAGTGAAAAAGATAAAGGTTAGTTACTTCCTTTATGTCACTTTTCATGGTAATATCAACCAAATTCAGTTGCAGTTATATCATTACATGGGCTATTGTACTGCATTTTTACATGTTTTAATGTAATAGCTGCTCAGTGACCATATGTAATCAATGTAAATCTGGGTGTGAATTTTATAGACGCTGCAAGCATTTAGAGATTATTCATCCAATTGGAAGAAAGAGTAAATTCCCTTGTACTAAAACTATTTAACAACTGTTGAGTTTTATGTGGGAACAATATATGATATATCTGTTATTTTGCTTGCATCTCTACATAAATGTTGTTTACTGTTATGGTATCCTTGTGATCTGCTCATCCTATATGCCATAAATGTTTCTGTATATGTCATAAAACTGCTGTGTGACTGAAAGCAACCACTTATTTTTTTGCTTTATCATTGAATGTCACCATGCACTGCTTGAAGACCCTTTCCTTCACTGAAATCCTTCACCGTGTTGGATGTATCTGTTCAGTGTGCAGTGGTGAGCAATACAGATGTTTCGCACACAGTTTGTTATACATTCCTGTACTGTACCTGACTTAACCACCAGTGGAAGTAGAATCTCATCAGCTGTGTTCTGTTAGCTTGTTCTGTTGTGCCACACTTAACTACATGAGCACCATTACATCTCTCAGGAGAACTGGGCAGTGAAATCATCAACCATGAATGAAAAAGGTGCTACTGTTCCCCAAAAGCATTACACATGGTAAACTACCTTTGATGATCTGTTCTTATTGGACTGACTGCTGTAGAATATAAAAATCATTAGTGAAGCCCTGTCATGCCTGTTATGAAGCAGCCTGAATCAGAATGCACATGGCCTCTCCATTAATGAAATTAAGCTTTTTCTGTCTATACACATAGATGCAGATTTAATCTAAAACATTTGAACATAAAAATTAGAAATAAAGTAAATCCAAGCTGACTGTATCTGCATCTGCCCAGTATCTTTGCTGGGTGAATTAGAAGTTATGTACTCACCATAACGTTCCATCTGAGTAGGTGTATTCATTTGTCTGCAACCTGTGGGTTATGGATCCGATATCGGATCCGAACCGGCATAGTTTCCAGCTATGGATCCAAGCTCTCAGCTCCTCCCCTCACCCATAATGCCCTGCTCTACCCTCATGACCTCAGATCGAGTTTGCCAAAGCAACAATACCCTCAAAAGGGTAACCAGTAATATGCAGGAAACTGAAAAGGCCAGGGGGATAGGAGGGCGGGATGGTTGCAGACAAATGAATACACCTACTCAGATGGAACGTTATGGTGAGTACATAACTTCTAAATCTGAAGTAGGATATTCATTTGTCTGCAACCTGTGGGACAGAGTCCCCAGCTACCTGAATCTTGGGCGGCCATCATGGAAGGATATTCGAGCACCGCTGAGCCAAAGGATGCTCTACCCCTGGATGCAAGATCCAACTTATAGTGAGAAATAAATGTATGAGACGAAGCCCATGTAGCTGCTGCACAAATATCATCCAGAGGAATCCTAGCCTTGAAGGCTGCTGAGGTAGATACTGACCGGGTTGAATGGGCATGAACACCCTCCGGTGCGGGCCTTCCTGACGCTTGATAAGCCAATAAAATGCACTGTGAAATCCAGCGGGACAGAGAAACTTTGGAAATTGGCTTGCCCAAATTGAATTTTGCAAAGGAAATAAACAGCTGGTCGGATTGCCTATGACCAGCTGTCCTGTTGAGATAAAATCTTAGTTGCCTGTGAACATCTAGTGAGTGTAGCCTATATTCACCTTTGTTTTCATACTTAGGGAAGAAAACAGGGAGGTTAATAGATTGATTGATGTTTGCTTCAGAAGCGATTTTAGGAAGGAAGGACGGGTTGGTCCTGAGGGAGACACGGTCCGGATAAAACCAAGTAAGGAGGTTTAGCTGATAAAGCTTGAAGTTCAGAAACTCTCTTGGCTGATGTAATGGCTACCAAAAAGGCTGTCTTGTAAGACAAGAATTTGAGGTCCACTGTAGCCGCGGGCTCGAAAGGGGGAGCGGTCAAGGCCTGTAGGACCAGAGAAAGGTCCCAAGGAGGAACTGCTTGCTTAATAGGGGGCCTGAGAAGGAAAGTACCTTTAAGAAAGGTTTTGCACAATTTGGCTGACATAAGAGGATTAGATTCTTGACCAATGTGATAGTGAGAGATTGCCGCCAGTTGAACTTTGACTGTGGAACTGCTGGCACCATCATTAAAGAGAGAGGTTAGAAAATCAAGCACTACGGGGAGAGGAACCGTGAGGGGATCTAGGCCTTGCCGCCCACACAGAGAAACGTTTCCATTTGCTTCGTAAACCTTTCTAGTGGCTGGTTTATGAGCCGCCACCAAAATAGCCTTTACCGTGAAGAAATACCGAGTCCTTACCAAGAGTGGAACTGGAGCAGCCAAGCGGTCAGCTTCAGGTTGTCCAGGTTCGGAGGAGGAATGCAGGATGGATGGGATATCAGATCCGGGATGGGATCTAGAATCCAAGGAGGATTCACCGAGTGAGACCTTAGGAAGGGGAACCAGATCTGTCGAGGCCAGAATGGAGCAATGAGAATCATTCTGCAACCCACCCGAGAGGCTTTCTGAAGAACTTGCAGCATCAGAGGCAAGGGTGGATAGGCATACAGAAGACCGGGTGGCCAAGCATGCACCAGAGCTGCCTCTTGGGGTACCTCCGGGAGGAGGTATCAGAGCGAAAAACTGTCGCACTTGGTGTTTGAGGGAGAGGCAAAAGATCGCATGAAGGGTTCCCCACCGTGCGAATATGCTCCGCTACTTGACAATTGAGAGACCACTCGTAAGGGGTCAGAATGGTGCGACTGAGCTTGTCCGCTAGGATGTTGGACCGACCGAATGTGCGTTGCTATGAGAAAGCGATTGGTGGAGATTGCCCATTCCCAAACTCTCATGGCCTCTCGACAAAGAGGGTAAGACCTTGTTCCCCTTGCTTGTTGATGTACCAGACAACAGACATATTGTCCGACTGAATCGCAATTGTTCCCAAGGGAAGAAAGTCCTGAAGTGCTAGCAACGCTAAGAGCACAGCTCTCATCTCTAGAACATTGATATGCAGTAAGGTCTCTGTATCGCTCCACGTGCCTTGGACTGTCCGCCCAAAGTGCCCCCCACCCGAGGCGGAGGCGTCCGTGGTCACCGTGGCGAGAGGGGAGAAGCACAAAATGGGCGACCTCGTGGAGATCCGGGGAGTGGAGCCACCACAAGAGGGACCGCTTGCAAGCCTTGCTGATCGCTATGGGATGATACATGGGAAGAGCAAGGTAAGACCACTGTACTAAGAGCGCCCACTCTAGAATGCGATATTGAGCCTGGCAAGAGGAAGAAGAGCTATGGACGAAGCCATGGACCCTAGAGCCCTCAGGACCAACTCCGCTGGAACAGAACTTGAATGGAGAATGGCCCGCACCTGGAGCTGCAGATTCAGAATCCTGTCCGCAGTAAGGAAGGCTCGTAAACTCCTTGTGTCTAGTCTGGCCCCTATGAAATCTAAGAGCTGAGTGGGTGCCAGGTTGGACTTTTTTGTATTTATTGTGATGCCCAGAAATGGAGCAAGATGGAGAAGGGAGTCTCGCGCCGAGAGAAGTAGATGCCTTGTTGGGGGGGTAAGGAGCCAGTCGTCCAGGTAGGGAAAGACCTGCACCCCCTGAAGCCTCAGGTGGGCCGCTACCACTGCTAGTACTTTGGTAAACACCCTGGGGGCTGTGGTGAGACCAAAGGGAAGGAGCCCGAACTGGTAGTGACTGGCTCCCAGCCGGAAGCGGAGAAACCTCCTGGAGCGCCTGTCCATTAGGATGTGGTAGTACGCGTCCTTGAGATCTATCGAGCACATCCAGTGGCATTCTCCCAGAAGGGGGAGAATAGATTGTAGAGTGACCATTCGGAATTTTTCTTTGGGGACTGCCAGATTCAGGAGAGAGAGGTCTAGGATTGGTCTTAGTTCCCCGCCTTTTGGCACTAAAAAGAACCTGGAGTAGAACCCTGATCCGATCTGGTCTGGGGGAACGGGCTGGATGGCTCTTTTCTCTAGCAGATGGCCAATTTCTGCTAAAGCGGCCTCCCTTTGACCGGGTGGTACGTCTGGGAGGGACTGCATCTTTGGAAGGTGAAGGAAAGGAATGTGATATCCCCTGGATATGATTTGGAGAACCCAGCGGTCCGATGTTATGGACTCCCATGCCGCTAGGTGCCCCGAAAAACGTCCCCCGACTGCCTCCAGAGTAGAGCAGTCGGGCAGCCCCTCAGGGCTGCTGCGCGGGCCGTTCAGAGAAAGGTTCCCTGGACCCGAAGTTTCTGGGAGCCCCTCTGCCTCTAGGGCGGCGTCCTCCTTGTCCTCCTCTGCCACGGAAGGACTGGTTGTCCGGAGCAGGCTGGGACTGCTGCGACTTCCGGAACCACATCTTCTTCTGACCCTTTTGGTTCCTAGAATAGGGCCTCTGGGGTGCAGAGAAGCGGATTCCGACGGCAGACAGCGCCTTCCCGTCCTTCTGCCCCTGGGCCAACGCCTCGCGAACGGTCTTGCCAAACAGAGCAGAACCATCAAAGGGGCGTTCGCAAACGACGCCTTGAAGGGCTCAGAGAACAGAGTGGCGGAGCCAGGCCTGACGCCTAGCGACCAGTCCTGTCCCGCAGCTCTAGCGCCCTCCGTAGCATGGGAGAGTAGCCGCATAGAAGTATTTGTGACTGACCTTAGAGTGGCCATTTTGGTGGAGTGCAGAGCTCTGTCCTCCTCCGAAATGGACTCAGGGGGGGATGCAGCGTACTCTTTAATAAGGTCTCGCTGTATCCGAATAACGTGTGCCAAATAGTTCAGCGCCCTCACCGAAAAGGTCGCCGAACTGAACATCCGCTTCCCCAAGCGGTCCATCATCCGAGACTCCTTGCTCGGTGGGTGGACTGAGGGACTCTCCTGAGCCAGTTCCCTCTTTGTGGCCGCCATCAACATGGCATCTACAGGAGGCCCCTTACTCCAATGGGTCCTGTCAGAAGGCGGGCTAAGGATTTTGTCAGGTCTTTGGGAATTGGCTCCACGGTGTCCGGTTCCTTCCACGCCCTGGTGGTAATAAGGTCCACCAGGGGTCGGCAGGGGACACCCAAGAGGTAGACGGGCCCGCTTCAATGCCTCCAAGAACACGGACTCGTCCGAGGAAGACTTGGGGCAGACCACCCCCTGATACGGAGCATTTCCATGATGTCTCGAAGGAGACATCCTCGGGGTGACCGTGGGGAGCCTTCCCCTTCCTCCAAGTCCGTGTCTTCAGTGAGAGACTCAGGGGAGTCTATGTGCCTCCTTTTGCACGTATGCTTGCGAGGAGCCTCCTCTGGGGGGCTGTCAGAAGAGTCCTCGCAAGCAGCCATTTGCTCCATAGGAGCAACTTGGGGCACAGAAACGGGCTGTCCCAGGGGCCGGATGGTGGAAGCCTGGCCCAGTGCAGAGGGAGCGCGGGACGGAGCCGAAGCAAGTGCCGGGGGTCCGGAGACCCTCAACAGAGCCCTCTCCACTACATCAAAAGCCGAAGGGGAGCCGACCTCGACCAAAGGATCCGACAATCGGCTCCCCCTCGGATCCGAAGAGTGGATCGGAGCCGGCGCCGAAGCACTCGGATCCGGCGGACAGTGCGCCCGACACAGACGGCGCCAAAGGAGCACTGATCCCCGGATCCGGCTCGGATCCAGGCTCCGAGAGATCGGGTCCGACGCACTCGAGGGCATGGTCGGATCCGGTACCCAGTACTATCGGATCCGACCTCCCCGCTCCGGCTGCTCGGCTCCAGCTGCTCAACCCGGGAAGCGGGTCGGAGAAGGAGCGATAGGCTTGAAAAAGGGTGTTGAGCTCCCGAGGGGAGGCAAGAGCACTCCCATCTGCATCTGGGCCTGGATGAACCTTCGCATCATCCGTCCAGATCAGCATCCGAAAGGCTATGGGTAGATCTCGACGAGGCTACCGAGGTAGGCCTGGAATGCCTCCTCGATAGCCTCGCTGAGATCGGGTCTCCTCCTCCTCAGGACCCGTGAGAAGCACACAGGTGACCGGAGCCGAGAAGGAGGAGACCGCCCAACAAGGAAGCCGGGGAGAAGCCGCTGGCAGGCGGGCCGAAACAGAGGTCTCGGCCCGCCGCCAGGTGCTTCTCCTCCGGTCCTTCTTAGAAGCATCCCTCTCCTGTCCTGAAGCGGGAGTTTGAGTCCCAGGAGCAGGAGGGGGTGCTACAGGGGGAACAGCTGCAGCCGCAGGAGTCCCCGAAGGAGCGGGGGTCGGAGCCGAGTCCGGCGGTAAAAGACCCGCCAGGACCAGCTTGGACCTCCGCTCCCTCAGTGCCCTGGGGTTGAACCCTGCACAAATGGAACAGCCAGATGTGAGGTGCTCAACCCCAAGACACTTAACACACCGAGTGTGGCCATCAGCCGGTGAGAGCTTATGGCCACACTCATAGCATTTAGAAAAGAATGACTTAGGCTGGTCAGCCATAGTCAAAACTTCCCAAAAGTTACAGAAGTAACTTAACAAAACTAAAACAAGCACACAGGCCTCACACACACTCTACGTACCAGCGAGGGGAGGGAATAAAAATACTACTGTAAATTAAAATTAAACTAAAAACAGTCAATACACAAAGGGAACCTACAACTTTCACACAAAAAGTTTAAAGAAAGCAAAAAATTTCTATTTTTTAACAAGAAAAATACCACTTAGCTGAGAGCTAAAGACACCACATCCAGTTACCAGCGCGGCAAACAAGATCTGAGGTCATGAGGGTAGAGCAGGGCATTATGGGTGAGGGGAGGAGCTGAGAGCTTGGATCCATAGCTGGAAACTATGCCGGTTCGGATCCGATATCGGATCCATAACCCACAGGTTGCAGACAAATGAATATCCTACTTCAGATTTTATGTTAAGTCCTAAAGCCACTTTCAATGCCACGTGATTGCTTGCATAACACAGCCCCAAAGGCACCTGTTATCATTTAAACCATGTTCATTCTTAGGGAATAAAAAGCTGCTGTTATGTTAAATATCTGCACAGAATTATTTGAATCAATGTTTCCTGTAATGCTGAATTTTGCTCAATAAATTACTAAGTACAAAATTCGAATGGCACAACTGCTAAAGGGTACAAAGTATTCATTTGTCAGGTTCATACATTTTTCAATGATTTTTTTTTCCCATGAGGAGCTCATTTTTTTCTATCCACATCTCTGTTCAAAGGCCTCCCTGAAATATCTTGCACTTTGTGGTCCTGAAGCACCTCAAAACATCATGTGTAAAGACTACAGAACAGGTATGTGGCCAGACCAGGTACGGAAATAAGGTGCATAAGAGAAGCTGATGATGGAATGCAGAAGTCCAGGAAGTCATCAAAAGAAAGAATGAGTGCAGAGAAAAGGTGGAGATAAAAAAGACAGACCAGGCTAAAAAGGAACACTGGCTGGCTAACAAGGAGGCTAAGAGAGCGATTGCAATAGCAAAAATACAATGCATCAAAGGTTCATGAGTGTCTACCAGGCGAATGGCCCTGGTGCCTTCACAAGCCTAGCCCCCCAAAAATTGCCAAGGCACCATGCCACCCAATCTTAGTTCACAGTGCCCATATCCAGTAGGGCATCTGGAATGAACCCTGGAGTGAAGTTTCTGTTACCCATCCACTCGTCAAGATTTCTCTTGAAGAGGGCTAGTGAGGTGCTCTGCTTAACATGAATGGGAAGCTTATTCCAGAGTATGGGCAGTCTTTAGACATGAACCTGTCCTTCCAGCATGTTCTGTTAATTGTGGTAATGAGGTTGTAATCTCTGGAGCATGTGGTGCGGGGGATTGGGATTTCTTTAGGTGTAGCATTTCAAGCAGGGTTGGATCGGACATGGCTTTGTAAGAGGCACTTGACCAGCTGCTGTAAAGTGACTCAGCAGATGGCACAAGAAAACTCTATGAGGTTGAAGGCAAGGACAGAAAGATAAAGAAGATAGTCAGACACCCTTCATAAGGGATGCCAGCAACAACCTGTTTACGTTCATAGGTGTTTACTAGGCTAATGACCACAAGGGCCTTTTAAGCCTAGCCATCCATCCCAAATCTCTGACTAGTTCTGATACCCTTGATAAGTGTAAGCATGGGGCTGGGAGATGAAACATTTACAGATGACCTCTGTACATTAAAGACATACGTGCCAAACCAGAGATGAATTTCCAGTTTACCATCCAATTGTCCAAGTTGCACTTTAGTTGGGTTAAGCAGTAACTCTGATTCACATGATGGGGAGCCCGTTCCATAGATAGGCTAGTCTCTGCGATACATGCCTATCTCTCCAGCAGGTCCTATTTGTCTACAGGACAAACAGATGGAAGGAGTACTTCCAGCAGCTTCTGAATGAGGAAAACCCTGCAGAAGCTGTACTGCACCTGACGCTGCCTATGATGAGAGAAGAACAGGACTCCACTCAACAAGAAGTAACAACAGTACTGAGGAAAATGAAGTCAGAGAAAGCAGCAGGTTCAGATGAGGTCATGGTAGATAAGATCAAGATGTGGGAGTTAGGGGAGAAATGTCTCCTGAGGGTACTCATAGTAGTATAGATTGACAGGCATATTCAAGACAACTGGAGAATATGCATTTGTGCGCCAGTGTACAAGAACAAAGGGGACATTCATGATGGTGAGCAATGTAAAGCCATCAAATCCCTGTCACATGAAAGTTCTGGAGAGAGTGATTGATAAATGAATAAGCAAAGGAGCAGAAAATAAGACGGGAGAAGAGCAGTTTGAATTCAGATCAGGAAGCAGCATATCTGACCTGATGTTTGCAGTGAGACAGATAGTTGAGAAGAAGCTAGAGATGAAGAAAGATTCCAGCTGTGCAGTCCTAGACTTGGAGAAGAGTATGAAGAGGTACCAAGACAGCTGATTAGGACAGTCCAGTGATGATTCAAAGTCCCAGAAACACTGGCAGAATTAGTGCATGCTATGTACATAGACCCAAGTACGAACTGCATTCGGACTCACAAGCTGTTCCCAGTGGGAGTGGGTGTGCATCATGGTTCGACTCTGAGCTCACAGCTGTTCATACTCATGATGGACCACATTAGCAAAGAGGTTTGAGTGGACAAGTCAACAGTATTATTGTATGCAGATGATGTGGTAATACAGGCAAATTCTGAACAAGAACATCTACAAAGGCTAGGGAAATGGAAGGGAAAGCTGACGGCACAAGAGATGAAAGTGAGTACAGATAAGACAGCTGTAAGGCAGCAAATGGGTTGAAACAGAAGAAGCTGAGAATTGAGATAGAAGAGAAAATAGTCTAAAAACTTAACAGCTGGTTGAGGAGAAAAGAAGTCTGAATGAGGAGGTCAAAGCTAGAATCAGAGGGGCTGCTGCCATCCAACACAGTGTCAGGGGTAGTGTATGACAAGAATGTCAAGAACTTCTGCTATGGTGTCATGCTGAAAGCAATAAGATCCATGATGCTCTGCACTGCTGTAAGAGAAATTGCTAAAACCCTAAAAAAGTCAAGTAAAGAAACTGTAAGGATAGGACAATAAAAAGGTTGAATGCTTTGGCAAAGTAGAAAGTGGAAACAAAATCAGGAAAATTTGTAAAAACAGTGGTGGAGAAAATGTAGCATGAATGGGTTACTCTGGAAAAATTATGACATGAGCTGAAAGATGTTATGAAGTCATTGATGGACAATGTAATGGTGCAAGAGATGAGACTCAAGGAAATAACAGAAGGAATAAATGAGCATACTGGAGTAATGCAAGATATATTTGGGGAAAATAAAGACCTGAAAGTCAGCCTAATTCAGTGGAAGCCAGGCTAGACTGCATGATAGCCAAGGCCATAGACTCTGAGGACAATGCAGGTTGAAGGAACATTAAGATTAATGGTGTACCAGAGATGTACAAGGGTACTAACTGTGAAAAAAATAGGGAATTGTTGTGCACAAGGACTGGGATGCAGAACGAGGACGTTTTAACAGAATATGCATACAAAACTGCATGGTGCCCTGGACAGCTGGACCAACCAAAATGGCCAAGACCAATAATAGAAAGGTTTAAGGATTTTCAATTGAGAGAGAATCTTAAGACAAATTTGGAAACCTGGTAGAAAGCTAAAAATCACGGAAGACAATATCCATGTGGACTATGATTTTTCCTATGAAACCAGTTACAATAGGAATGCATTCATCCCAGAAATGAATCATAGAATTGTTGTGTTAACAATGACCATCTAACTATGGTCAGTTAGGGTACACAGGTTTTTTACACGGCTAGGCTTGTAAAGGCCCTCGGGCCATTTGCCTAGTAACCTCCTAGGAACCTATGAACTTGTGAAAGTGTCTAGAGGACTGAGGATTCTGTTGCTGAATGATTTATCCAGCATATTTGAGGACTTGTACTCTGGGGATGGTGAAAATGTTCAAAATGGTGAAAGATGCAGCATAACCGTCTTAAGCAAGAAGTGAAGCCAAGACGTGGGGAGCATATCAGCAGAGAAAATCTCTGTATTGAAACAGCTTGAATTCTCCCACTGCCTACACTATAGCCAACTAACTCTAGCACATGAATTAATACTCAGACTTAACAAGTGCCCAGCACTCCATTCTACCCTACAATTATATATCCCATCCCGTAACCTACGGTCTACCCATAAACACCTATTAAGCGTAACCAAATCAAACAAAAGAGCTGGTCATAGCTTATTCTCTCATAGCATTAAACTTTGGACTGCTCTCCCTTCTCACATCACTCAGTCTTTTAAAACTACACTAAAAGACCATTATCTCAGTAATCCTAGCTGTTCCTGCCTAATCACTACTAAACCACCATAAACATTACACCATACTCTTCATATCTCCACTCCCCTTCTCTATTGCAAAACTCCGTTCTTTACTAAGCACACATTTTAACACTTGTATTACTGTATCTACATTTGTATTCTCTACTGTATTTTGAACTTTGCACTACTGCTCTTGAATTTTGTCTTTTGTATTGTATTGTGCATCTTTCTGAAGCATTATATTAAACCTCTGTGCATGTGCCTAATGATCTCTGTAAACACCCATGTCCAATGTATTGTACTTCTGTATTTTACTTCTTCTGGAGCTTTTTGCCCCAGGCCTCCACTGGAAATGGGTCTCTGACCCAGTGGACTTTCCCGGTCAACAAATGTCAAAAAATAAATACATAAATAATAAATAAATATAGCAGACAGGAGCAGATGGCAGAATGAGAAGGTGACACTAATGCCCAGAGAAAAGAACAGGGGCACTTCCCACTGTTTAAATAATAACACAGACTGAGGCCAAAGGTCAAAGTAATAAATGAAACCTGAAAGTAGGGAAACAGGCAAATTCAGGAATAATTGTGAAATAAGAGGGAGGTCAAGCTAATACAAACATCCAGTGACTATAAAATAAAAGAATGGATATATGGACAGTAATATAAAATAACTGAAAGTGTTAAAATGTTATTAATAATTTGAGCATGTAAGTATATATGAAACAATTCAAAGGACATCTGTAATGTGGAATGTAAAGAAAGGATATTTGATGACCATTGCTTAATTTGTTTCTTGAGTGAGAATTTCTGGGCCTTTGTCTTTTCTGATAAGAATTAAAGCCCGCAAAAACTGCAAGCACTGCTGGAAACTCCCTGCTGGGTGAGGAAAGTAAATCTATATTTTTTGTCTGTGAGTTGTTTAAACTGATAGAGTGGTTTTCTGTTTTACCTGCTCCATTTTGTTTTCTGTTTTAAAACATTTGTTTGGCCTACTGTTTTTGTTCTATGTGACAAATACTTAAATTAGCTAGGCTGCACATTTCACGTTTTTTTCCCCATTGGTAAATTTGTTTCTTGGGTGATATTTAAATACACAGAGAATTTCTGGGTCTTTGTCTTTTCCAATAAGACTCAAAGCCTGCATAAACTACAAGCACTGTTGATGACTCCCTATTAGTTATTTTTCCCACCAACTCTCCCACTTCTTGATCTGCTTTTTAAATGTTGTGATTTTAAGCTGCCCGCCCTTACTGTAAATTGAGCTTTATAAGCTCCTCCCTTTCTACACTGCTGATTATAGCTTATACCTTCCTGTGCTTGTTTTAAGTGCATTTTGCATCTCAGTGTTAGATGGTGCAGTGGTGCAGCGGTTGCATTCTTGCCTCACAGCAAGAGTTCTTTGGTTTGATTCTCAGGTGGGGTGCCTTCTGTGTGAAGCCTGCACAAGTTCATAGGTAGGTACTAGGCCATTGGCCCAAGGGCCTATGTAAGCCTAGCCAACAAGGTTCCCTGGCTTACACCACCCAAGAAAGTTATTTTCCTGTGCCACTGTCGAGCAGAGACACAGATGTGATCCCCAGGGTGTATTTCCAATTTCCCATCCACTCATCAAGATTTTTCTTGAAGAGTGCTAATGAAGAACTTTAGTTGACATAAATGGGTAGCCTGTTCCAGAGTATGGGAAGTCTCTGGAACAGGAACCTATCCCTCCAGCATGTCCTGTTTATTGTGGTGACAAGGTTTAGGTCCCTAGAGCGTGTAGCTCGGAGGGATTGGGATTTCTTTAGGTGTAGCATGTCCAACAATTCTGGGTTTGACATAGCTTTATATGTAAGACAGAGATCACCTCGGAGTAGGTGATATGCTATGGAGTAAAGTTGGAGTTTTGTGAGACGGTCAGTGTAGGGCATTTGTTTGAGGCCAGTAATCCTCTTTGTGAGGTACTTCTGTGGCCTTTCCAGCTGCTGCAGATGTCTTGTGAGGTACATTCCAAAAGGGGCATTGTACTCTATAATGGGTCTAATGAGTGTCGAGTAGAGGGGAACAATGACCTCTTTTTTCCTGGATGAGAACCCTTTTATGATGAGGTGTGCCACGTAGAAGGACTTCCTGACTACTGTGGTGATGTGACTATCAAAGGAGAGACTACTGTCCACCTGGGTCCCAAGGTCTCTTATCACACATTCTGTGTTAAGTAGATTGCTGCCTATGTGGTAGTTCATGGGTACAGAGTTTTTACCAAGGGGGATGACACTGCACTTTTTGGCATTGAGCTTGAGGCTATGGCTCTGACACCAGGCATCTGTCTCAGCAAGGCCCTTCTGTAAGATGTCCACATCATTTGGGGACTTGACCTTGGCTCCTAGTTTGCAGTCATCTGTAAAATTCATTAGCCAGAGGCCTTCTGTGTTAGCCTGTACTTCAGAGAAGTAGATACCAAGCAGGAGAGGTCCCAGGACTGAACCCTGTGGTACTCCACTTGTCACTGGTTTGAGGTCAGATTTGGAGTCTGCAACTTTTACAGTGTGGGTTCTGTCAGTGAACCAGTTAGCAACCCATCTTGTGATGTAGGGATTTATACCTAGTTTAGTGAGTTTAGCTATAATTCCAGAATGGGGGATGGTGTTGAAAGCCTTGGCGAGGTCAAGATAGGCTGTGTGGACCACCTTACCCTCATCTACGGCTTTGGTGACTGCCTCAAAGAAGTCGATCAGGTTCAGGAGGCATGATCTGCCTTTCACAAACCTGAACTGGATGGGATCCAGAGTTTGGAGGTTACCAATGTATTTGTTTATGAGTTCCATGATGATACGTTCCATGACCTTGCAGGCCGGGCTCGTCAGGCTTATAGGGCGATAGTTCCCTGGATTAGTGGTGGCTCCCCCTTTGTGGAGTGGGATAACTGTTGCTGTGAACCATTCAGTGGGCACAAAGCCTGATGTGAGGCTATTATTGAACATGGTGCTTAGGTGGGGAGCCAGTTCGTTCTGAAGTTCATGTAAAACACAGCCTGGGATGTTGTCCGGTCCCATGGATGCTGTGTTTTTGACTTTAGAGAGTTCAGCTTTTACCTGCGTAGTTGTGATTACAGGGACTCTGCATTCTTCCTGTATAGATATGGGCCCTTTAGGGGGTGGGGGGGGGGGCAAAGTTAACACTGAACCTATCTGCCAGGATGTTGGCAATATCAGTCGGTTCAGTAATTTTTATGCCGTTGTGCTGTAACTCAGAGCAGATCTGGGTGTTGCCATTGAGATTCTTGACACAGCTATAGAATGCTTTGTGGTTGTCCTTAGAATTAGTGGCGATTTTGTTTTCATAGCTAGCTTTGGAGGATCTTATAAGGGATCTCAGCTTCTTACTGAGGCTGACCAGGGAGCTCCTCTACTCATGGGATTTTACTCTGTTTTGCAACAGTTTCTTCCTACTGTTGTACAATTTGTTTAAAGCAGGGGACCACCAGATTGGCTTCCTTTTTTTGGAGGATAGCATCTTGTCTTGGTTCTGTTTGGGATAGCATGATCCATGCACTCGTGTAAGTGCTCATAGAGTGCATTTGTGTAGGATTCAGCAGTTGTAACTGTATTGTCCATCTGCATGGGTGTCATGAAGTTCACCACTTCTGTCTTAAGAAGCATGAAGTTGGCTTTGGAGAAATCTTTTACTGTGGTTTCCTTAATGGGGGGTGGGAGCGGGATGTGGATATCAAGGGTGATTAGCTTATGGTCAGATCGGACCAACGAGGAGTTGACTTCAGGTGTGGAACACCGGTCACTCATGTTGGTAATGACTAGTTCTAGGATATTGTTGCCCCTGGTGGGGGTGTGGATAAGTTGATCCTGGGCATTAGAGTTTATGAGTTCCAGAAAGCATTGAGCTAAGAAGTTGGTACAAGAATAGTTTTCCCAGTTAATGGTGGGCTAGTTGAAGTCGCCCATTATTAGGGTGTTTGGTTGAACCCAAATATTTTCCAGTACATCAAGAAAAGAGGAGTGGAAATCCTGGGGCATGGTGGGGGATCTGTAGCAAGCTACAATTTGGATTGCAGTTTTGCCCAGAGTTAGTTGCACTTGGATAACCTCGGATGCATTATGCTGAGCAACTAGCCTGGAGGTGTGGATATCCTTAATGAATATGGACACACCTCCGCCTTTGGTGTTTCAGTCCAGGTTACATGGCCGAAAAGTGTGGTATGAGTTATAGTCTGGTAATGCAGGGGTGCTTTCTGAATCCTTGAACCAGGTCTCAGTCACTGCACAGATACTGATGTTCTCCATTTTAAGGAGTGCCTCGAGTGAGTGCATTTTGAGATTTAGACTTCTAGCATTGAGTAGCATTACCCTCAGTTTTTGCTTGCCTGTTCCTGTTACGATGGTGAATTTGTCATTTGAACCTTGCCTAAAAAAGGCACTATAGGGGCGGCAAGAGCCTTAGCTAGTATCTGGAATCCCAGAGCCAACAAGTGCAGGCCATCTCTGGCAAAGCATCATGGTCTGTCAACCATGTCATCCCAAGCAGACAGATACTGGATCCCCTTAGAATGAGACCAGAAGGTTGGCCAGTTGTTGAGGTCCTCACTGTGTTTGTGTGGGTTTCCTCTGGGTGCTCCGGTTTCCTCCCACATTATAAAGACATATGTCTGGAGTGTTTCTCCCTAGGCCTCTGCTGAAAATTGGCTTCATTCCAAGTCACACTTTCCCAGTAAACAAATGCTAAATAAATAAACAATGTTTGTTGTACTAATTTGCTTTGAATTCATAATCTAGTTAGCTGTTGGATAAAGTATTGTGCTTCTTAACTCAAGCTAGAGAACAATTAAGAGCTAGGCTATTAGATTCAGTTACAATAGAAAGGGGTATGAGGAAAGGATGCCCAATTTCCCCACTGCTAATTGCATTATATATACAACCTTTGGCAGAAATAATATGGAAGTCTGATCCAAGGGGGTTTAATTGGAGTTTGCAGAAAATAAGATTTTGTTATACACAGATGATGTGTTACATTAACAAAACACAGAAAACATATGGAGAAGTTAAAGGATATAGTGCTGAAGTTTGGAAAGAAACTATGATACAAAAAAAAAAGCTTTTGATGGTAAATGGAAAGGCTGAGAAAGCAGAGAAAGAAACAATAGAAATAATGATAGCAAACGATCAATACCGAGGAGTGACACACGGGGCGAGAGAAGTAATACATAGAGCGAGAGGAGTAACACATGGGGCAAGAGGAGTAACACACGGGGTGAGAGGAGTAACACACGGGGCGAGAGGAGTAACACATGGGGCGAGAGTGGAGGGGACACTAAAATGCACATATAAAATATGTATGTATAAAAAGTGATGTGGCAAATGGGAAAATGCAAAATAATACATTTGGATAGTGACCAGAGAACAGAGGTATTAAAGATGTGCATAATCCCTCAATTCATCTACCCAGGCCAAGCAATCTGGAGAATAACAGAAAACAAGCTTTTGAAACAGATAAAGCAGATAAGCAGGGACTTTGTATGGGAGGAGAGAAAACCCAGAATGGCCTGGAAGAGATTAATAGAAATGCTAGATAAGGTGATTAGGAACACCAGATGTTGAATATAAGGTAGACTGGGAAGAAATGGCAGCACAGAGAGAAAGTAAACGTAGGGAGTGCAAGGCCATAATGGAACTCATGTTGGAGATACATGCAGAAAAAATGGCAAAGCAGTTAATAAAGGGAATGAAAAAACATGCATTCAAGAAATATGGCAGGAGGAAGGGGGTAATAACTGGAAAATAAGATTAATACTTATAGGTAGAATGAAGGAGAAGATAGTGGAGAAAGCAATAATATTGAAATAGGAAAGAAAGCAGGAGAAAGTCAAGTACTGGGGGACCAAGTAGGAGAGAGGAAGAAAACATGGATAGAAACACAAGAGGAATATCAATTAGAGAATATATTACAAATAAATATGTGGGAATAGAGGGGAATACATGGGAAAAAAGAATGAGTGGAGATGGACAGGAAGATGTTGAGACTCTGGAACTGATAGATGAAATAGAGAGGAGGAGGAGGAATGAAGGAAAGGAATGAGAAAGACATTAAGGATCGGTAGACATTAAGGCTCGGTAGACAGTAAGGATCGGTAGACATTAAGGATCGGTTGACATTAAGGATCGGTAGACATTAAGGATCGGTTGACATCGGTAGACATTAAGGATCGGTTGACATTAAGGATCGGTAGACATTAAGGATCGGTTGACATCGGTAGACATTAAGGATCGGTAGACATTAAGGATCGTTTGACATTAAGGATCGGTAGACAGTAAGGATCGGTAGACATTAAGGATCGGTAGAAACTGAGTCAGAGAAAGATGAAATGAGGAAGGAGTTAAATGGTAAAGAATATGGTAGGGAGAGACAAAAGGGACTATATTAGATGAGGAATGGGCAGAAATGATACAGCTATTGAGATAAATAACCAAGGCACAAAAATTAGAATATTTGTGTGTAACTACTTTTATTACCCAGCAACATTAGTTAAAATATATGTTGGTGCAGATGGCACCTGCAGGAGATGTAGAAGAGAAGGAGAAACTTGGAGTCATATTTTGGGACTACAAGGAAGTGAGGTAGTATCAAAATTAAATCACACAAGTTCTAAGGAAAGTCAGGTTAGGAGATAAAAGCTACCAGTGAAGAAGCTATTCTTACCAGAGTATGTATGAGGAAGGTCTGCTAAAAGATAAATGGTAGGACTAAAAATTACCTATCAGGCCCTCTGTAATTGCTATTTAACTTTAGCCTCCAAACAGTCTTTGTGCCTCATGAATGGAGAACAGCAACCATCATCCCTCTGCACAAAGGTGGACCATCTACAGACCCTGAAAACTATAGATCCATAAGTCTCACTAGTTTCATATGTAAAGCCATGAAAAGAATTATCATGGACATGATCAATGATGATGTAAGAAGCATCCAGATGTTGGCCCAACCCAGTTTGGTTTTGTCAAGGGCAGGTCGTGCCTACTCATCCTGGTGGATTTCTTTGAGAAGGTTACCAACGCAATGGATGAGGGAAAAATTGTTCACACTGCCTACCTTGACCTGGCCAAGGCATTTGACACAATACTCCATGCTGGCACTGTTGACAAACTCAAGAGGCTAGGTATAAATCCTTATGTCACCAGGTAGATAGCCAAATGGATCACAGACAGGACCCAGAAAGTTAGAACTGGGAGTCTAAATTGGGGATTGGTCATTGGACTGCTCCTTTTCGGCATTTACTTCTCTGAAATCAAGGCAAATGTCAATGGTCTCTGGCTGACTAAATTTGAAGATGTCTGCAAATTAAACTGTCATTGAATCCCACACGGGCACAAATGTTTTCTGGGAAGGGCTGACACAGACAGACATATTGTGTCAGAGCCATGGACTAAAACTAAATGCCAAGAAATGCATAATAATATCCTTTGGAAAGTCATCTGTCCCTTGTAGCTATGATATTGACAACACATCCCTTAGAGATGACACAGTAAATAGGGACTTAGGGACACACATAGATAGTAATATAGCCTTTGACCATCACATGTCTACAGTAATGAGGAAATCATTCTATGTTGCACAACTTATAAACAAAGGTATGGCATCTAGGTCCAAGGAATCATTGTTCCACTGTATTCAGCATTCATAAGACCTGTCATTAAGTACAATGCCCCTATGGTATATACCTAATCAGGCATATCTAACAACTGGAACATCCACAGAAGTTCCTTACTAAAAGAATACAGGGTGTAAGTAACATGTCCTATGAAGACTGTCTGAAGGCCCTATCCTTGTATTCTGCCTCCTACAGGCTGTTGAGGGGAGATCTATGCCTATTATACAGGACATTGTTTAGACCCCATTCTGGTGGACCTCCTGCATATCCACAAAACAAACAGGACCAGAATTACCAATTCTAAAGACTTAAACATTGCCTGTGATATAAATAGGGTCTGCTGGAGATACAGGTGTGTATCCTAAAG
The DNA here is from genome assembly GCF_019279795.1 of Protopterus annectens. NCBI lineage: Eukaryota > Metazoa > Chordata > Ceratodontiformes > Protopteridae > Protopterus > Protopterus annectens. Next base: position 1,011,455,708 of record NC_056737.1, read on the forward strand.
ACGACCCCATCTCTGGAACAGGCTCTTCATCAGTTTGAAGCAGAGATCCTCCCTAACCCAATTCAAGAGTAATTTGGACAATTGGATGAGGAACAGGAAATTCATACCTAGTTTGGCTCCTACGTCTCTAATAGACACATGAAACCTGTAAATGGTTCATCCCCTGGGCCCCTGCTTACACTTATTAAGGGTACCCAAACATGTTAGAGATGTAGGATGGATGTCTAGTTTTAAAAAGGCCGTTGTGGTCATTAGCCTAGTAAACACGTATGACTCTGTGATGCTATCATCCTATGAACCTGTGACAACTGGAAAGAAAGCAATAAGTAGACGAAGGAAAAAAAATGAAAGACCAAGGGGGAAGAGGTAGAAAAAATAATGGAAAATGTGAGGATTCCAGAGAGTAGTGATGTAAAGGGGAAGGGATTTGACAAACATTGGAATAGATGTGAAGGACAGTTAAATGAGGGAAGAAAGTAACAAAGCAAGAGCTAATGACATAACACTAGACAGAGAGATGAAGAGATGATAAATTCGCTAGTAGCTAACTCTTCGATTGGAAAGAGTCAGAAGAGAAGTAAGTTAAAACAACAGGTTTAATGGAAACTAAAGGGTGGACAGTTGTTCAAAGAACATAAGGACTGCCTAAATAAGAAAAAAAATAAGTATGAGATCTATTTAAATATTAAGAACAATGAAAAATTGAAGCAAAATATATTGAATAGCTTGTTAGTTATGATAAAGTAAAAAGTGAAGAAAATGTGTGATGCAATGCAACTGCCGATGTTATGCTGCATGGAATGTACAAAAAGGATAATTCAAAGCGTAACTATCAGCCGTCAACAGAGAATGTAGACTGTGTCGTATATAAAATGATATTGTAAGTTAAAGTGAAGTTCGGAAACAAATAACAAAGAAACTGAAAAGTAATACATAAATAAACAGTGCTGCATCCAGTACTACTGTATAGTATGCAAACCTCTGCAATAAAGGCAGAACAGTTGAGAAAGCTAGTGGTGTTAATAATGACTTGCCTGATATGGGTGGTGGGATGCACACTGTGGGACACATGAAGGAATGAGGACATCAGAGCAAAAACCCAGCAACTTCTGATAGCTGAGAACATCAAAGAGAACAGATTATGATTGCTTGGACACGTGCAGGAAAGCAGAAGACAATCTTGTGAAGAATATTTAGATCTGACAGGAAGAAAGCAAGAGGAAATGAGGATATCCAGCAACGAGACAGATGGACTGTATGACAGAAAGCCTGCAAATCTCAGGTGTGATAGTCAAAGAAGGTAGAGGAATTTTACTGAATCGAGAGAGGTGATAGCTGACAGGACAACCTGACTACGTGCAGACAATGGGTAAAATAGGGGTTGATGATGATGGTGGTGGTGGTCCTGCTTAACCTGCTTTATTAAATGACCCCTTAAGGACATTAGGTGTTTCAGCTATATGGCAGTTCTGAATGCACATGACTTGTTTCCTTTTTAAGTCTGTTATGGACAAATTCAGGCAAATAAACCCAAACCCCACTAGTTATGGACATGCATGTTTCAGCCTTCTTATGCACATATGCATATATCCCATACTACCGCTAGCACAAGAGGTTTTAAGGAATCATACAGTGGAAAATCTAGCTTGGCTTTGTTTTTCTTCTAGTTTTACTGATTGGGTTGTCTGTGTGACCTTGTTACTCATTGTTTTAGTTAGTTGCAATAAGGGGTCATTTGCATATACCCCATGTTACCTCTAATGAAAGAGGTTTTAAGGAATCACACAGTGATTATTTTAGTTTGTTAATTGGGATATTTTGCAGGCACCCTAATGGGTATGGACGTCAGCTGGGTACAACAACCCTGTGTTTCCAAATGTTAGCCAAATGTTAGCCAAATAGTCCACTTCTGCTGTGCTGATGAGGCCATAAGAATGCTGAAATATGCATGTGCAGAGCTAGTGGGGTTTGGCTTTATTGGTCTGAATTTGTCCATAACAGACTTAAAAAGGAAAAAGGATACGGGCATTCAGAACTGCCATATAGCTAACACCTGATGGCCTTAAGGGTTCATTTGTATATATCACCCTTAATACAAGGAGTTTTAAGGAATCACACAGTGGAAAATCTAGCTTGACTAGGTTTTTCTTGCAGTTTTATCTATCTCATATATAAAATAACACTGCACTTGAGTCATTAACAGAAATTGCAATATATCTCATTCAGGCATTTTTGTAACAATCTTCCAAACCTAAGTCAAGAAATATTTGGTCTGGATTTGTAAAAGCAACCTTCAATTTCACATTGTTCCCTCTATTATCCAGTGTCTGGTTTGACTTTTTTAATGGCCTTTTTACATCAGTCTTATGATGCAAGGATGCATTGTGTGGTATGATTTTTATAACATTTAAAATTACAGCTCCATATCATTTTCATACTTTTTTATGTAGATTTGCCTTTTGTCCTGATGTATCCATTCATGGGTTGCATTTTTGTAACTCCAAGGTATAGTACAGCAGAAGATACACACACACTGAGCATGACAGAATCTACGGCTCAGAATAGCACTGGATGCAGCCTCCATATTTGGTATGACTTGCAGGTGTAATCCATGTGTTCAGTTTCTGGTTACTCCCAGACCACAGTTCGTCAGTGGGGAACTTGTCTGTCTGACAGCTAAAATAGGCTGCCACTCAAGGACAAATTCAACTATATTGTTAAACAAGATGTGGCAGCCCTGGGAAGAAATTGAATCTGCTGCCTGTTACTCAACCCTGTAGTTAGGTTCAGGCTAGGTAAGTGAGGCAGGGAACGTGGAGGGTGTTAGGATTTTTTAAAGGCCAACTGGGGGATTTAGGTTTAGGCTCAGGGAGTGACAGAGGAACTTGGCATAAGACAGCAATTGGGAAATTTAGATTTAGGGAGCAGGAGCAGAGATTTAGGTTTAGGAAGAATTCTGGGAATTTAGGTTTAGAGAACGGGAGGAGAGTTTTAGGTTTAGTGAGCAATCTCTAAATTTAGGGTTAAAAAGCAAGAGATGACTTTTAGGAACTATAGAGCAATTGGGAAATTTACGTTTAGGAAGCAATGATGGAGTTTTACGTTGACAGACCAATCAGGGAATGAATTTAGTTAGGAAGCAAAGTTTCAGTTAAAGGTTAGTGACTCCAAAGGGAGTTTTAGCACTAGAAGCAGAGTTCATAGGATCATAGGAGGTTAGTAGGATATTGAACTTGAGGCCCCTATAAGCCTAGCCAAGAGTTTACCCCATGTTTAGACAAATCAGCACCTGATGCCCCTGTCCAGCAGGGGCATGGGACGGAATCCCAGGGGTATATTTTCTGTTTCCCATCCAGTTATCCAGGTTGTGCTTAAAAAGGGGTAAAGAGGTACTCTGCTTGATGTGGAGAATGAGTCTATTCCATAGATGGGGGAGTCTATTGACACAAGCCTGTCCCACCAACAAGTCTTGCTGATGTCACAGCCCAGGTTGAGGCTGCGCATGTGGGTTACTCGAGTGGAGCTTGACTTGCGAATTATGATGCAGTCCCATCAAGGTGGGGTCCGTGATCACCTTGTATGCCAGACAGAGGTCCCCTCTGAGGAGTCTGTAGAAAACTGAGTAGAGGGATAGGGGTTTTAGCTTATCCGTGTATGGTAGATGACTGAGACCCTGGATTCTCTTGGTGAGGAACCTCCATGGTCTCTCCAGCTGCTGCATGTGCTTTGTGAGGTACATGCTGAAAGGGCCGTTGTACTCAATAATGGGCCTTATAAGGGAAGAATACATGGATGTTATGACCTCCTTGTCCCTGGATGAGATACTCTTACTTATGAAGTGAGCCATGTAGAAGGCTTTCTGTACAATGGAAGTAATGCACAAAAAACCAAAGACAAGCAAAGAATAATCCACGACCTTGAAGAAAGGAACCGGAACTCTGCTAAAGTCCAAAAGGCTGTATTTTTATTTCTGAAGTATTCCAAAAGTCACAGATAAAATCATACAAGTAAAATCACACAAGCGCTTTCGCTCAGGCAATCCTGAGCTTTATCAAGTGAAAACAAATTGCAGTGTGCAGTAACCTCCATTAAATAGCCTGGCAATTATACAATTAATTAATTAGTGAAATCTAGTACTAAGGTACTCTGGTGCTTTAAAGTTGGGTGTTAAAAAAGTTAATCATTATATCAACTCAAAAAATGAAATGTTTGCAATAACATATGCACTTAAATAAAAATGACTAACCATAAAAAACATTTTAAAATGCCAGTTTCCTAAGTTTCAGAAGATAAATGTCTGAAGTCTGATTGGGGTTGTAGATTGTTGAAGAATATGCTTAAAAATGTGTTTAGATTGTCAGTGAATTGTTAAAAAATTTTCTTCATTATTATTTTACACTGATAAAAACATGCAATGAAATATGCATGAGATATTTTTAATGCCCATCCATATAACATTTCATATAGAATTTGATTTATTAGTCGGAGTCCTATAACCGTGGATGTTCAATAATTTAGTGTGCTGTGTGGAGATGCTATGGTATGAAGGGGGTCAAGTGTGAGAATTATAACCTAGCCCTCCTGAGCTTGAGGACCGGTTTAATGCTGATCATCCCGTTCAGACCTGGTGGCTTCCCTGCATTTAGTCTCAACTGCCATAATAGTTCACGGTAGCCCAAGGTGGATTCCCAGTCACCACCTCTTGCATCTGGCGCAACCTGTTCCAGAACTAGAAACTGGATTTTGGGTTCTGGGCAGGAGAGTGAGTGTTTGTAGAAAGCGTTGGTTTCCTTCTTCCTGGTCATGTCATAAAGATGCTCGTGAATCGTTTTCTTAATTCCCTCTCAGTTTTGCCCACATAGAAACTTTGACAGTTGGTGCACATCCCCAAGTATACAACCCCTCTAGAGGCACAGGTGTAAAATCCAGTGGGGTGTATCTTGTAGTTCCTAGACGGGAGGTATGGTGCTGTTTCTTTGGATATGGCATGACATTGGGCACAGGCACCACATTTGAATGTGCCCAGCCTTGGTTGTTTTACCTTCATCTTTTTTCTTTGATTTCTTTCAAATAATTCCTTTAAATTAGCCCCTCTTTTATGAACAAAACTGGGTTTAGGTGGTATGTAATCCTTTAGTTCTTCAAAGAGGGTTAAAACCGGCCAGTGATGTAAGATTGTTTCTTCCAATTCATAGGAATTTGATGAGTATGTGTGTGCAAAACTGTTAGTGTGAACAGTATCCTTGTTTTGTGTATTGTTGGTCACTGGTACAAACCCCCCCCCTAGTATTGGTTTGTAGAGGGAATGTCGTGCAGATTTTACCTCTGCTGCTAGAGTTAGAAATAGTTCCAGAGGGTAACCTCTCTCCAAGAAAAGGGTTTTCAAAAATTCCACCTCAGAATCAAAATCTTTCTCCGTACTGCATATTCTACTTGCTCTGATGAGCTGCCCCTTAATGATCCCCCTCTTTTGATATGGTGGGTGGGCACTTTCGAAGTGTAGCAAAGAGTTAGAAAATGTTGCCTTGCGATGTAGTTTGGAATGGAAAGTTTTCTGATTGTAGTCCTTATAAAGAGTAATGTCCAGATAATGGAGTTCGTGCTGATCCACTGTGTGTGTGAATTGTAGGAAATTCGTTGTTGAATTGATGTGTGTAAGGAATTCAGATAGGTCCCCTTCAGAGCCAGACCATAAAATACAGATGTCATCCAAATAACGTCTGTAGAAGAGAATGTGATCTTTCCATGGGGGTATTAAAATGAATGTATGCTCCCACATGTGCAATACTACATTTGCATAGAAGGATGCACAAGATGCCCCCATGGCAACCCCCTTGCGTTGCCGGTATAATTCACCATTAAAAAAGATGAAGTTGTTGGACAAAACCATCTCCATCATTTCGGTAAGCAAGTTGGACATTTTGTTACTAAGGGTTGTCTTCTGGCCTAGAAATTGGGCAAACCATTCCAAACCTTTTTGATGAGGGATGCTGGAAAACAGATCTTTGATGTCCACTGTGACCATTAAGGTGTCTGGGGAGTAGCAAGAGGTGTGAATGTCCCGGAGGAAGTGCCAAGAATCCTTGCAGACATGGGACAATAAAGACGTGTATTCTTTGGTCATGTAATCAATAATTTTTCCCAGGGGCTCAGTCACTCCACCTGCTCCTGATACAATCGGCCTGAATTGTAGTGGATTTATTCCTTTGTGGGTTTTGGGTATCCCAAAGATGACTGGTATTCTGGGCTTTTCCACATGTAAGTAGTTGTAGACCTTTTCATTGATGGCCTGTTGTAATAGAAGGTCACTAAGATAGTACTTGATCTCAGCAAAGGCTATGTTGATCTAGTTTCGTGAAACCGTCTCGTATTGTTCGTCATTCTGCAACATAGTGTGCATGTGGGCTTCGTATTCCTCTGAGAACATAAGGACAATTCCCCCTCCTTTATCAGGTTTCATGACCCTGATTTTTTCCTCATGCAAGTGTTCAATAAAATTCATTTCTTGTTCAGAAAAATTTGGATGAAGTAGAATTTCTTGATTATTATATACTTTCCTGAAGTCATTTTCCACTAACTTTTCAAAAAAGAGGAGGGCTAGGTTATAATTCTCACACTTGACCCCCTTCATACCATAGCATCTCCACACAGCACACTAAATTATTGAACATCCACGGTTATAGGACTCCGACTAATAAATCAAATTCTATATGAAATGTTATATGGATGGGCATTAAAAATATCTCATGCATATTTCATTGCATGTTTTTATCAGTGTAAAATAATAATGAAAAAAAATTTTTTAACAATTCACCGACAATCTAAACACATTTTTAAGCATATTCTTCAACAATCTACAACCCCAATCAGACTTCAGACTTTTATGTTCTGAAACTTAGGAAACTGGCATTTTAAAATGTTTTTTATGGTTAGTCATTTTTATTTAAGTGCATATGTTATTGCAAACATTTCATTTTTTGAGTTGATATAATGATTAACTTTTTCAACACCCAACTTTAAAGCACCAGAGTACCTTAGTACTAGATTTCACTAATTAATTAATTGTATAATTGCCAGGCTATTTAATGGAGGTTACTGCACACTGCAATTTGTTTTCACTTGATAAAGCTCAGGATTGCCTGAGCGAAAGCGCTTGTGTGATTTTACTTGTATGATTTTATCTGTGACTTTTGGAATACTTCAGAAATAAAAATACAGCCTTTTGGACTTTAGCAGAGTTCCGGTTCCTTTCTTCAAGGTCGTGGACTTTTCTGTACAATGGAAGCAACATGGTGGTCAAATGTCAGGTTGTGATAACCTGGGTGCCCAAATCCCTCATGACTGATTACAAGCTTAGGATGGTGTTATTAATGCGATAATTTGTGGGGACATCATTCTCCCTAAAGGGGATGATGATGATGCATTTTTTGGTATTTAGCTTGAGGTCATGTTTCTGGCACCAGTCATTTGTCTGAGTGAGACCCTCTTGCAGGATGTCCACATCACTAGGAGAATTGATGACAGCACCCAACTTGCAGTCATCTGCAAACTTGGTCAGGCATAGCCCACTGGTTTTGGCCTGAACCTCAGAAAAATATATCCCAAATAGCAGAGGCCCCAAGACTGAACCTTGGGGTATGCCACTTGTTACCAGTCTACTGGTTGAGGTGGCTTCCCCTATTTTGACTACATGGGTTCTATTGGTGAGCCAGTTTGCTACCCATCTGGTAACATATGGATTGATGTGTAGTTGAGGGAGTTTATCTATTATGCCCGAGTACAGAACAATGTCAAAGGCTTTGGCCAGGTCAAGGTAGGTGGTGTGCACTTAGGGCAGAATTTATTAGCATCATATTATGGGATAGCTATGTAGTTTATAAGTTTACTCATTAAAAAGAAATTTACAAGTGGAAAGTGTACACATGTAAAACACAGTGTTAAACAGAAATACAGTTAAAAAGTTGCAGCGGTTCAACAAGCTGAATTCTTCAAAGCCTCATCTCCAGTCTGCAAAGTCTAAGATTCTTCATGTGGATGTTTGTAGACCTGGACACACATTTTTTATGTTTTCTCAGGATTTCTCTGGCTGCATCTTCTTTGTATCTTCCCACTTTATTACTTCCATCCTTATCCATAATATACACCACTATAGGATTACAGCCATCGCTTTATAATATACACCACTATAGGATTACAGCCATCGCTTTATAATATACACCACCATAGGATTACAGCCATTGCTTTATAATATACACCACTATAGGATTACAGCCATCGCTTTATAATATACACCACTATAGGATTACAGCCATCGCTTTATAATATACACCACTATAGGATTACAGCCATCGCTTTATAATATACACCACTATAGGATTACAGCCATCGCTTTATAATATACACCACCATAGGATTACAGCCATCGCTTTATAATATACACCACTATAGGATTACAGCCATCGCTTTATAATATACACCACCATAGGATTACAGCCATCGCTTTATAATATACACCACTATAGGATTACAGCCATCGCTTTATAATATACACCACTATAGGATTACAGCCATCGCTTTATAATATACACCACTATAGGATTACAGCCATCGCTTTATAATATACACCACTATAGGATTACAGCCATCGCTTTATAATATACACCACTATAGGATTACAGCCATCGCTTTATAATATACACCACTATAGGATTACAGCCATCGCTTTATAATATACACCACTATAGGATTACAGCCATCACTTTATAATATACACCACCATAGGATTACAGCCATCGCTTTATAATATACACCACTATAGGATTACAGCCATCGCTTTATTTATGAATGTTTAACTTTTTTTTTAAATGTGCAATAAAATTTGCTTGACTAAAAATGTGCACAGCCCTCAGTAATCTCACTGTTGCAAAATGTACGCTCTTTCCAATCGTATGTCATAGTGTTGTGAAGAAGCAACACAGAATCATGTGCATATGTATCAGAACTGCAATAAAAAGATTTGGTTGTATGGTTTAGGATGGTAAAATGGCACTGAACACAGAAGAAGAAACCAGGATGCTTCTGCCATAAGCTTTTATTCCAGACTGAACAAACAGCTCTCTCACATGACTCATCCACCATAATGCCTGGCACTTTTAAAGATACAGTATATCACATGCCTATTACATGGCATCTCTCATTTACTGCATTTATGTTCAAAAGTATTTTTATAATGTGCTTGAAGACATATAAGCTTGAGTTAATGAGATAAACCATTTTAGTTCTAATTATGCTAACATGGAATATCATCAATTAATATAATCTGAGAATGCAGTTTGACATCGCTAGGGTTATGAACGGGTAAGAATGAGTCATACTGCAATGTCTCTTTAAAAACTAATTGTTTGGACTAATTATGATGGTGTTATTTGTTATAAACAGCTTCTTAGTTCATTGCAATGATTTGCAAGTTCTCCTTGATGGATTAATACTCAAGCCAGGATAACATCCTTTTGCAGAGCTATAACTATGGTGCGGTGGAAGGGGGCAGCTGCAGAAGGCTCAAGTTGTTAGGGAGCACAATTGACAAGTGCTGCTGGAGCGTGACTGCAGTTCCATATTCATACAAGAAGGTGCTGGTGATATCTTACCTTCATTAATGAATGTCAATACTCTGCACACATGGTGGTCAGCATATTGGTAACTGTAGCAAGCAGTGTGCTGCTGTTGTAGCATATTGGTAACTGTAGCAAGCAGTGCACTACTGTTGTAGCATATTGGTAAATGTAGCAAGCAGTGTGTAACTGTAGCAAGCAGTGTGCTACTGCTGTAGTATATTGGTAACTGCAGCAAGCAGTGTGCTACTGCTGTAGCATATTGGTAACTGTAGCAAGCAGTGCACTACTGTTGTAGCATATTGGTAAATGTAGCAAGCAGTGTGTAACTGCAGCAAGCAGTGTGCTACTGCTGTAGCATATTGGTAACTGCAGCAAGCAGTGTGCTACTGTTGTGAGAAGGGGGTTGCTACAGTTGAGGTAGATTATTACAAGTGTAGTAAGGTGCCTGTTACAGTCATATATTTTTCCTTGGTCTTCAATTTCACTCCAGGAAGACATTTTTTATGCTCAAGTTAGGTATGATAGAGACAACAGTCTGGGTAACTGTCCAGGGCACCAGATGACCAAGCTACATCTTTGCACTTTTGAACTTCTCCTAAACAATAAGGGGTTCACATCTTTACCCATCAACATAGGTTTGATGAGGTAAGAGTGAAATTTGCAGGTAGCTATGCACACTGAAGTTGTTCAGTAGGTGATACAAGTAACACGGGGGATCAAGACTATAAAGAACTGCAGTGATGGTATCATAATGAGTGGCATAAATTTAAGAGAATATGCTGAAATTCAGAACATTTTGTTATATAGAATTTGTTGTGATTTGGCATTGGTAGCAAATTATAAAGTAGAGTAGATAGGAGGTGGGTCCTGGCTATTGCAATACGAGATTCGGTGGTTAGATAACTTTTACAGTGATAGAGGGAACCTAGCTTTTTGTGGACTTTAGTGATGGTTGTTGATATGTGCTTTGTGAATTTGAGTTGCTGGTCAATGGTAACTCCTGGGAGTTTAGCCTCGGTGACGGGTGATTTGGGTTTTGCTTGTGGAGAGTATAGAGACGGTAAGGCTGCTCGTTTTAGTCGAGTGGAATAGCGTTAGTTGTGTTTTCTTGGGATTTAGTATGAGTTGTGACTTGTTAAGCCAGTTCTCTATTTCAGAGAAGGCTTCTTGCACTTTTTGTTGGAGCAGTTGGATGTTGGGTGCAGACCATATGAGAGCTGTGCAGTCACCGTATTGGACTGTGTTGGCTTCAGAGGTAGCTGGGTGGAGATGGTTTGTGAAGATATTAAAAAGAAGGGGTCCTAGGATTGATCCTTGCAGCATGCCTAAGGAGGTTGGGAATGGGGTGGATAGAGAGTTATGCCACTTGACAGATTGTTAATGGTTATCTAAATAGCTTTTAAATCAGAGGAGGATGGGGTTGTTAAGGTTGAGGTCAGAGAGACAAGACAGTAGTTTTTTTTTATGTGAGACTGTGTTGAATGCCTTGGATAAACCTAGGAAGGAAGCTGAGACAAATTTACCTAGATTCCTCTGGGAGTTTATAGTATTGGTGAATTTGAGTAGGGCAGTGGTGGTTCTGTGCGATGGCTGAAATCCGTGTTGGATTGCAGAGAGGAGGTTGTTGGTGAGGAGATAAGAGAAGAACTGGTGATGAATACATCATTCTAGGATCTTAGAGAGGGGTGAGAGAATTTAAATTGGTCGATAGTTGGAAAGGTCTAGGGAAGGGCCACCTTTGTGGAGTAGTATGATATATGAGGTTTTCCACAGGAGTGGAACGGTGTGTTCGGTGATGGATCTATTTATTAGAAGTGAAATGGGATAGGCTATAGCTGTGGATGCAATTTGGAGGTATTTTGCAGGAAGATTATTGGCTGCAAGGGTGGTTGATTTGAGTCTGGCTAGGAGTTTTTGAATAGTAGAGGTAGTAACAGACTTAAGTGTGAAAGGTATGGTATTGATTTAGGCCTGAAGGTGGTTGTAGGATGTTGGGGGAAGTGATGTTGTTTAAGAGTTTGAGTACTGAGAAGGTGAAATAGTTATTAAAGCTGAGGATATCTCCATGTCTGTACCTGTTCTACTGGGTGCGGGAGTGGTGGTTGTTCTGGGCTGTAGGATGTTATTTATTGTTACCCAGTATTTTTGCAGTTTGGTACTATATTTGTTTTGTTGAGTGGTACAGTAATTTTGTTTATTGAGCTTAACCTGCTTTTTTGCTTTGTTTCGGAGCTTGTGAAAGGTTTGCCTAACTGTGGGTGATCTGGTGTGGCTCCAAGTTTTCCAGGCTTTATCCCTGGCTCTAAGTAAGGCTTTTGTGGTTTTCTGGAGCCAAGGGGTGGGGTTGCTATGTATCCTGATAGTTTTTAAGGGGGCTAGTTGGTTGAGGATATTTAGGAATGTGGAGTTGAAGTAATCGACTGCTTTGTCTAATGAAATGGTTTTGATAGGAGACCAGTTGCAATGTTGCAAGGCTCTTATGAAGTGGTATCTAGAAAAAATGTTGTTAGATTGGGTTTGTAGAAGAGAGGGAGAGTTAACTATTTTAAGTTTTTGCCTAAGGATAAATGTAGGGCTGTGGTGCTCAGAGAGTTTCGTAGGATGCTATATTGATGGGCAGTATTTGGTTGATTTGTGAGGATCCAATCAAGTATAAATTCTCATTTTGTGGCCTTATGAATGCATGTGGGAGTATCTACAAGTTGGGTGAAGTTATATAGGCTAATGTAGTGGGTGGGGGTGGGAGAATGGCTGGAGTTCCAGTCATGGTTTACATCACCTAGCATGATGGTTGCTTGAGGGAAGGAGTATGAAGTCCAGTGAAGTATGGATTCTAGGGTGGTTAGGTTATCACCTGGGGGTATATAGATACCCAGTAGGTTTAGGTGCTTATGTTAGTTAAGGGAGAGCTTTGCAAACAGTCTCTCTCTGCAATGTTGAAGTTGGGGGAATCTTTTTGGAGGAGTTAGAGTTGTAGGTTGGTTCTGTGAAGTAGAGCTAAGCCTCTATCTCTTTTATGTAGCCGGTCTGCCCTGAGAATGTTATACCCAGGTGGGGTGATGGAATTATCTTTAATATGTGGTTTAAGCCATGTCTCTTTGATGAGGACAATAATATCAGGGTTATATAAGGACATAGCATGAAGGTCTTCTATTTTATTCATGATACTGTGAGTATTTATATTTAGTATCAGTAAGTCGGTGGGTTTGTGCTTAGCTGGATAGTGATGGGTGCATGTCTTATTAGCAGAGGTTGCTGGCCCAGGGTTGGAGTAAATGTCTTCTCCTAGTAGTAGCTGGGTAGTTATTCAGGTGATAGTTGTTAGGTATTGGATGATTAGGTAGTGAAATTGTAGACATGGTTGCTTTTTAGATGGATAGAAGTGGTACATGGGAGGTTGGGTGTATATGGTGGGGGGATATGCTTGCATGAGTGGGGCGATAGTAATGTTGTGGGTTAGGGTGGGGGATTTGGGGTGGATACAGTGAGTGATTGTGAACAGATAAGAGGTGCTGATGGTGGCTATGGAGAGGCAGGTAAATAGGGAGGTTAATCCCAGGAAAGTATAGTGAAGATGCGACTGGGGGTAATGAGACATAGTGGAAGTGAGGTTGTGGAGTTAGATGAGGTATTTATATTTGGTGAGGGTGTGAGTTGTGTGAGTAGGAGATATGGGTGTGGATATTGAACTGGTAGGTGGGCTGGATTGGTGGGAAGTTGAAGGGCATGTGTACATTTTGCTGATGGATGTAATTATTGGATAATGGGTAGATGAAGGGAGGGTCTTAGAAAAGGAGGTTACCTATAAATTCAGAGCATGTACGGGTGGGTGGGAATTGGGGGCAGGGAAGGGGAGCGGAGTGAGCCCGTAGGCTGAATGGAGAGGGATGAGGCAATCAAGGTATGTGCAATTCAAAAATAAACTATCAGTTGCTCAGAAGTCGCATCTATAATGTTAGTGTTTTTTTTTACCAATCCTGCTTTTATTTTTTAAAGGAGTGAAAGTCCTTTTTAATTTTACCAGTTGGATGCCCTAAGAAATACCTTGCTAAGGGCTGAGAGAGAGTGAGTCAACTATTGTTGAGTCAGAGACAGACTGGGAGGGTAGTGGGGATATATCACTTAGAAGAAGAAAAAATAAGCAGGTAAATGTTTCTTTAGAGACTGAAAGGACTAGAATTTGTTTAGTGTGGAGTGTTTTACAAACTTTAAATAGAGAAACCAGAATGTGTGTACCTGGTGGAGTGACTCAAATGTGTAAGGCTGAAAGTGATTGTCAGCTAATGTTGACTCAGAGACAGATTGGGAAGGTAGTGGGGATATACCACATACCAAAAAAGATGGATAAATGTTTGTTTAGAGACTGGAAGGGCTAGAATTACAGTTTAGAGTGGAGTGTTTTTACAGACTTGAAGGGCAGAAATCAGAATGTTTCTAGATGGGGGGGGGCTGAAATCCCTCCTGCTGGTTCATGTATTTTTGTTCAGTACATTAAGGATTACAGTAAAAAACACAACCTACTAATGCCTTTTGTATTATAATGAGACACAGGTTCTGCAAGGTTCTTCAGTACAGTTGGATGTCCCACTGGCTTTACTTTTGTTAGTGGTATTTGCCACAGGACAGGTGCCACAAATTCTATAAAACACAGTAAGCTTCAGGCTGAGAAAAAAAGAAAGTAAAAGATGGTAGAGAACAGTGAGCATTTGTAAGGTTCTACAGCTTTAACACACACAAAAAATTAAAAATACAGTTTAGAGAACAGTAGACGATTGTGAAATACCACAACACTAATAAACAAAAAAACAGTTTAGAGTATTAATCACGATATAATAGTACAGACGTATTAAGGTTAGGTCTTTGTTTTAAGGGAAATACTGCACTCGTATATTACTGAACACACTAGCTGCATGTTCCTCAACAGTAAACTGAACAGTCTATCTCAAAGCCCCATTCTGCATGAACTGAACAGAATGTTTAGCATTGTAATAAATAGGTCTCTGGTTCTAGCCACAAGTTTAAGTTTACATCAAATGCAGTCATGTAGCATGAAAAAATAGTCTTTACATACGAGTAAAACAAATTGATTATTTTGCAATGAAAATGATAAGCCTCCAGCACTGGCCATAGGATTAAAGTTGAATCAAACACAAACGCTTAAAATGTATACAAAAAAATAGCTTCTGGTACTACATCAGCACTAAATTGGTTCAAATAATGCATCAAGAGCCTCTGGAACCAGCCATATGTTTAAACTGGTAACAGACCCAGTTGCTAAAACATGTAGAAAGATTCACTTCTGGTACAAGCCATAGGTTTAGGACAACCTACAGAAAACACAGTTGCTAAGCCAGATAAAACAGCAGGTAATGGTTACACTGCACAATTCATAAAAATAATACACAATCAGTTGTATAACATGTACTTACAAACTTGCCCAGAGACCAGCAGAGGGGATTCCTAGTTTAAAGATGGCGCCTGTTGTTTCTGGGACTGAAATAAGCTCACACTAAACATGAATGATGAGGGGCAAGAAATGAACTAGAATGTGATTTAAAAAAGGGGAGGTGACTATGCAGATAGAGAGCCAATCAAGGTATGTGCAATTCAGAAATAAACTATCACTTCCTCTGAAGTCACATCTGTACTGTTAGGCCTGCTTTTTTTACTAATGTTTTTTTTTATTATTTAAAGGAGTGAAAGTCCTTTTTAATTTTACCAGTTGGATGCCCTAAGAAATACCTTGTCTGAGGGCTGAGAGAGAGGGAGTCAACTATTGTTGAGTCAGAGACAGACTGGGAGGGTAGTGGGGATATATCACATACCAAAAAAGATGGTTAAATGTTTCTTTAGAGACTGGAAGGGCTAGAATTACAGTTTAGAGTGAAGTGTTTTTACAGACTTCAATGGTAGAAATCAGAATGTTTCTACATGGGGGGGGGACTGAAATCCCTGCTGCTGGCTCATGTATTTATGTTCAGTACATTAAAGATTACAGTAAAAAACACAACCTACTAATGCCTTTTGTATTATAATGAGACATACATTTAGGTTCTGCAAGGTACTTCAAAACAGTTGGATGTCCCACTGGCTTTACTTATGTTAGTGGTATTTGCCACAGGATAGGTGCCGCGAATTCTGTAAGACACATCTGGCTTAGGGAAATATAATCTTCCCATGAAACCAGCAGGGGAGGATTCCTAGAATGTTCTTATACTACATAATCTTTAGGTCGCAGGGTTTCTGTTTGTTAAGAATGTCACCAGACCCCAGGAAAGTAAAATCAATTGTACTTGTTATTAGATATTGGATATTAGCTATTGTAAAAATATCTAATATCTAAGTCTTAAGTTACAACTATCCTGTATAACCCTTATCTGAATCTCTGTTGCCACATACTGTTCACTCTCATTTGTCCTACACCAAGACTTGACCTCATCTGTATCAAAACTAGTCTCTCTCTCCACTTGAAATTGTATATATTCATGTAATACACGTGATGCAAATGTATAAATGCTACTCAGTCAAATTTTAAATATTCTTGTAAGACATGATTGTCCATCATTATGTAACTGTTGCTTGTGACTATTTCCACAATGTCTCACATCTTTGTATTTTTCTACAATGTATGTAATTCTCATAACAAGAGCTTTTCTGCCTGGGCTTCTGCTGAAAAAGGACCTCTGTCCAGTTGGACTTTCCCGGCAAACAAATAAATAAATACATTTCTTCTAATCCAGTCTTCCTACAGAAAGTCTGTTTCATTAAGACACTGTCTATTATTAGATATTGGATATTAGATATCGTACCAATATCTAGTATCTAAGTCTCAATTTCTTCTGTGCCTCTCTTCTTACAGAAGGGCTGTTTCATTAAGACACTCTCCAGGATTCTATAAAATCCATGTAGGCTCCATGTAGAGCCTACACAGAACGTATCCATGTACACAGCCACGGTCCCTCCTCAGTAACGTGCCATACATATTAATTATGGTGTGCTGCCAAGGTAGATCACAGTAACATAGATATTAAATCCATGCAAGCAGCAGTGCAGAGGCTGTCCCTTACTTGTGGACTGTCCAGAAAAATTCTAGACAGTTGGTAAGCACAGCAAAATACTTTTTGACCTGTGAGCCTGGACTGAAAGGTGAAAAACACATTTTACTATATGAAATTGCAATTTTTTATGTGTTATGCATCTAAAAATAGAAAATGGATGTAATCAATTTTAAAAAATAAATAAATTTCTGTTTGCTTGCATGTCGCGGTGCTTAGCAATGCTGGGCAGCACTTATACACATAAAGCAGACATCTTTTCCTAGAAAAAAAAAATAAATAAATATATATATATATATATATATATATATATATATATATATATATATATATATATATTTATATTTATATATATCTTATTCAGCTGCTCTTACTGTAACTGTCTTAGTTGCTCTTCTGCATGCTATCTGTTCAGTCGCTCTTACTCTGCACTTATTACTGCTTGTTAGTAGCCATCTAATTTACTGCCTTCTGCACTTGTTCTTTAGTCATTTGTTAATTTAATTGCATTTATTTGAATTGTATTTGCCATAGTGTTGCTACACTCCCACGGTGTGCTGGCCTGCACTACAATTTCAGTTGTATTGACTGCTGTTTTGGATACTTTTCTGTAACAAAAAAAAAATCTAAGCTTGTTTCCTGCCTTTCCTGTAACTAGTCAAGTCCATATACAGACTTGCTGTATCCAGGGCTGTTGGTAAGCTTCTGAGCCCCCCAAGCCTTTCTGTGTTGGAGGGAAGCCTTCTAGCTTATCAGTGGGAGTGGTAAGCACTAGGAAGCCTATCTACCATGGGAGGAGTGGGTTTTGGCCCTGAAACTGTAGTTCATTGGCCATTTGGGCAGTTTTTCCATCTCTTTCTACTTTCTGGTTAAAAGCCCGTTTTGCGTTTGGTCCCTGCATTTCCTATATCTAGTGTAGTCCAGGTACAGAGTTGCTGTATCCAGGATTGTTGGTAAGCTTCTGAGCCCCCCAAGCCCTTCTGTGTTGGAGAGAAGCCTTCTAGCTTATCAGTGGGAGTGGTAAGCACTTGCTAACCTATCTACCACAGGAGGAGTGGTTTCTGGCCCAGAAATTATAGTTTATTGGCCATTTGGGAAGCTTTTCCATCTCTTTCAACCTTCTGATTTAAAAGCCTGTGTTTGCACTTATTTCCTGCCTTTCCTGTTACTAGTTTAGTCCAGGTACAGATTTGCTGTATCCAGGACTCTTTGTAAGCTTCTGAGCCCCCAAAGCCTTTCCGTGTTGGAGGGAAGCCTTCTAGCTTATCAGTGGGAGTGGTAAGCATCAGGTAGCCTGTCTACCACAAGAGGAGTGGTCCCTGGCCCAGAAATTGTAGCTATTGACTTTGTGAGCAGTTTTTTTCCATCTCTTTCAACTTTCTGGTTTGAAAGCCGCACTTGTGCCTGTTTCCCGCCTTTCCTATAACTAGCCTAGTCCAGTTACAGAGTTGCTGTATCCAGGGCTGTTGGTAAGCTTCTGAGCCCCGCAAGCCTTTCTGTGTTGGAGGAAAGACTTCTAGCTTATCAGTGGGAATGGTAAGCACTAGGTAGCCTGTCTACCATGAGAGGAGTGGTTCTTGGCCCAGAAATTGTAGTTTATTGACCATTTGGTCAGTTTGTCCATCTCTTTCAACATTCTGGTTTAAAAAATCACATCTGCGCTTGTTTCCCATCTTTCCTGTAACTAACCTACTGGGTAGCACTAGAAAGCCTTAAACTGATACAAGCCTTCTAGCTTAGGAAAGAGACTTTGGAGTGATTAAGTGTCAGTTTTCTGTACTTTCTTAATGTACTTAACTGTTTTCCGACTAAACGCAGATTTTTCAGTGTTTATCGTGATTTAAAAGCTTGTTTTTTTCACATATTGTACTTATTTGACTGCCTGCACTTTTAAAAAGTTGTTTTTTGTTTAAATAATTTGTTTAACTGTTGTAGGCTACACACTAAAGTGCGATAGCCTTTTCTGATCGTTTGTAATCGTTTAAAGCTGTTTTACGTGTATTTTTTACTGTTTTTGCCTTATCTTTTAAAAAAAAAAAACAAAACAAATTCCTTGTTTCCCGCCTTTCTAAGCTAGTATAGTCCAGTTTTCAGGCTAGTGCTGAATTCAGGGCTGTGATACTAGTTTCTGAGTTGCCCATACCTTACTTGGATAGAAGGAAGTTTCTCTGTTCACCTGTAAGAGAGGGGAGCTTTGAGCAACCTGTCTGTCCCTGGAGGAGTGGTTCCAGCCCAGAAGTTAGTAGTTTATTGGCCATTTTGGGCTAATTTCTATCTCTTTCATTTCCCTACTATAAAAACCGCGTTTGCATTGTTTTGTGCACCGGGCAGTGCCGGTTAGCTACGGTTAAATTATTCCTGGCTCCACTAAGTCTCCTCTTCAGTTTTTCCCTTGAAACTAGTCTAACTCTCAACATAAGCACTCAAAAAGCATCTTACAGCCCAGCACTTGCTCAGACCTAATAGCAAGCACTAATATACCCTGACACTGATTGCCCAACAGGGCAAGGATCTTTATTCACCCCTCACCAACCAAGCAACTAAGCAGCTCACCCTACTATTCAGGCATGACCAAAGGGCAACTTCAGGTGCACTCTCCAGTCCAGCTGGTGAATATGGGTATCCTGAGGCAATGTTACAACTGCCTCATGTACACAGACAACCCTCTCCTACTACCACAAAACACTAACATATGCAAGAGATGCAATTATACAGCCAAACTGGAAACTAAGCTGTCTCCACCCAAGACTGGAACAGACAGTCAAGAGGAGAAGGTTAACACTTGCATCACAACTCCAGCCACACACAGACCTACTAAAACAGCACTGGCAAAAATACACATAAATACATAAAATCATACTCAGAGGCTCTAAATAAAAACCTGCAAAAGCATCAGAGACCTCCAAAGCAGACACCCAAACAACCTGCACCTCTCTTCACAAACCAGGCAACACATAAAACACAAAATCAGTGTGCCGCACAATCACAGCCCTTAAGGCAAAATAACATACCTAACACACTAGTAATAGGTGACTCTATAGTCAGGCACACTGATGTCCCACTCACTAGGCTGGACAAGCAGAAGGTTACTGTTAGCTGCCTGTCGGGAGCCAGAATACGTCACATAACACAAGCACTCAGGTCACTCCAGAACAAGTACAAACATGACTCTGTTATTATTCATGCTGGTGTGAATGACCTGAGACGTACCTCCCTGGACTACATGAAAAGAGACATGGAAGAGCTCTCTGATCATGTAGCACAGTCTGGTATGACCCTGACCCTGAGTAGCATCCTGCCCTCACCAAGAATTATACCTCAGTATAAAGAAAAAATGATCAATTTCAACAATTGGCTAAGCTTCTGGTGTCATTCAAAGGGGATCCAGTGTCTGTCAGCCTGGGAAGACATCCTCGACAAGCCGCGTTGCTTCACAAGAGACGGCTTGCACCTGTCACCCCTAGGCTTTCGAATACTGGCCAAGGCTCTTGCTGCCCCCATAGTGCCTTTTTTAAGCAAGGCTCAAAAGTCAAACCCACCCCTGTAAACAGCACAATTAACAAAAAACTGAGGGTTATGCTACTCAACGCCAGGAGTTTAAATCTCAAAATGCACACACTCAAAGCACTCCTCAATATGGAGAATGTCGACATCTGTGCAGTAACAGAAACCTGGTTCAAGGCTCCAGAGAGCACCCCAGCACTACCGGGCTACAACTCATACCACAAGTTTCTGCCACAGAACATGGACCGAAACAAAAAAGGAGGGGTTGTATCCATATTCATCAAGGATACCTACACCCCCAAGTTAGTGGCACAGCATGATACCTCTGAGATCATCCATGTGCAACTGACATTGGGCAAATCTGCAATGCAAATTGTGGCCTGCTACAGATCACACTCCATGACCCAGGACCACCACTCCACCTTTCTGGAGCAACTGGAAAACATGAAAGTCCTACCAAACACCTTGATATTGGGCAATTTCAATTGCCCTACCATTCACTGGGAAAACTACTCGAGTACAAATTCCCAGGCCCTGCGCTTCCTCAAATTCATTAACTCAAATGCCCTGGATCAGCTGGTAAACTCCCCTACCAGAGGTGAAAACACATTAGACCTGGTCATCACCAACATGTGCGACAGGTGTTCCACACTGGAGGTCAACCCATCACTGGTTAGATCAGACCATAAACTAATCACTCTGGATGTCCACACCCCACCATCACCCCCAACAAAGGAAACCACAGTAAAAATCTTTTCCAAAGCAAACTTGACCTTACTTAAGACAGAGGTGGTAAGTTTCACAGCCCCCACGCTAAAGGATAACGCTGCCCAAGATGCAGAAATCTTTATAAATGCACTCTATGAGCATCTACAAGGATGCATGGATCATGCCATCCCTAGCAAAACCAAGTCTCACTCCTCTAAAATAAGGAAAACAGTTTGGTGGACCCCTGCAATAAACATGCTATACAATAGAAGGAGGAAACTAGTTCAGAAAAAAAGCAAATCCCAAGAAGGAAAGACATCCCTGATCAGTATCAGTAAGAAACTGAGGTCCCTCATGAAATCATCCAAGGCTAACTTTGAAAGAAAAATAGCCAAGGATTCAAAAGATAACCACAAAGCCTTCTTTAGCTATGTTAAGAATCTAAGTGGCAACTCACAGATATGCACTGAACTAGTGCAAAATAGCACAAAATATACTGAACCTACTGATATTGCCAGCATCCTGGCAGATAGATTCAGTGCAAATTTCACCCCCTCTCACCTCCAAAAGGGCACATAACAATACCGGAAAAGTGTAGTGTCCCAAAAATCACAGACGCACAGGTGAAAACAGCCCTTTCAAAAGCAAAAAACACAGCATCAGTGGGACCAGATGGTGTCCCAGGCTGCGTCTTGCACAAACTGCAGAACAAACTAACCCCCCACCTAAACACACTGTTCAACCTCAGCCTCTCCACAGGCTACATGCCCATAGAACAGCACACAGCAACAGTTATCCCTCTCCACAAAGGAGGGGCCACAACTGACCCTGGTAATTATCGCCTCATAAGCCTGACTTGCCTGGTTTGCAAGGCTATGGAGCGCATCATCATGGAACTCATTAACAAAGACATTGGGAACCTCCAAACACTTGACCTGACCCAGTTTGGCTTTGTTAAGGGCAGATCATGTCTACTAAACCTGGTGGACTTTTTCGAGACAGTCACCAAGGCCATAGACGAGGGAAAGGTGGTTCACACAGCCTACCTTGACCTCGCCAAGGCTTTTGACACCATTCCCCACTCGGGTATTACAGAAAAACATACCAGCCTGAACTTAAACCCCTACATCATGAGATGGGTTGCCAACTGGCTTACAGACAGAACTCACACGGTAAGAATAGCAGGCTCCAGGTCAAACTCTAAACCAGTCACAAGTGGTGTCCCACAAGGCTCGGTCCTGGGACCCCTACTGTTCGGCATATACTTCTCAAAAGTACAGGCAAACACTGGAGGACTATAGCTAACCAAGTTTGCCGATGACTGCAAACTGGGAGCCATAATTGACTCTCTGGCTGACATGAACATCCTCCAAAAGGGCCTTACTGAGACGGCAACCTGGTGTCAAAGTCATGGCCTCAAGCTAAATGCCAAAAAATGCATAATCATCCTGTTTAGGAAAAACAAAACACCCACAAATTACCACATAGGAGGCAGCCCCCTTAATACAGAAGAGGTAATAAGAGATCTGGAGACCCAGGTAGATAGTAATCTCTCCTTTGACAATCATATTGCCAAAGTAGTTAGGAAATCCTTCTATGTGGCCCATCTAATTACTAAAGGGTTTGCATCTAGAAATAAAGAGGTTATAGTGCCCCTCTACTCGTCACTCATTAGACCCATCATAGAGTACAATGCCCCATTTGGGATGTACCTCACAAGACACTTCCAACAGCTGGAAAGACCACAAAAGTACCTCACCAAGAGGATTACTGGTCTCAAACATATGTCCTATGCAGTCCGACTGAAAAAAACTCTGGCTGTACTCAGTGGCATATCGCTTACTCAGAGGAGATCTCTGCCTGACTTACAAAGCCATGTCCAACTCAGAATTGATGGATATGCTCCACCTAAATAAATCGAAGTCATTGCGAGCCACGTGCTCTAGTGAGCTAAACCTCACCACAACAATAAATAGAACATGCTGGAGGGATAGATTTCTGTCACAAAGACTCCCCATGCTTTGGAACAAAATTCCTAACTATATTAGGCAGAGCCCCTCACTAACACTCTTCAAGAAAAGCCTTGACGAGTGGATGGGTAACAGAAAATACACCCCTGGGATCAATTCATTGGCTCTGCTTGACAGAGGATTAGTTAATTAATCAATGGGGCAGTGAAAGCCGACACACTCTGGCTAGGCTTATAAATGCCCTCAGGCAGATAGCCTAGTACCTACCTATGAACCTATGAAACTATTGTGCATATATCTAAAAATAATAACCAGATGTAATACATATATATATATATATATATATATATATATATATATATATATATATATGGATTCCTATAACAAGAACGAAAGTTCACTACTTCAAAGTTGTAATAGGAAGCCTCATTTATGCGAAAGTTCACTTTAATGAAAGTGAACTTTTGCATAAGTGTATTTCACCGAAAACACCACAGCACAGTGGAGGACATAAAAAACAAGCTATGTCCTCCATTATGGTGCGATAGTCATGGACCTTAGGGTTAGGGTAAGGGGATGGTTAGTAAAGCTATCCTCTTACCCTAACCTATGCCCTAACCCTAAGATTCATGACTATTGCACCTTAAAGTTAGGGCACGGGTCATGGTAAGGGGATAGCCCATAGGGCTATCCCCTTATTATGACCCGTGCTCTAACCCTAAGATCAGTGAGTACTGCACGGAAATTCAGTACAACACCCATTCATTGTACTGAACTTTGCGTAAGTGCACTTTCGATTAAGTGCACTTCCACTACAGTGAGCATGCCATGCACTATTTCAAATTAGTGAAAATTCGATCTAGTGTATGGAACCCATATATTTTATATATATATATATATATATATATATATATATCTAGGACACATGCTCGACTAGCATATGTCCGAATCACAAAAGCCCCCCTGCACCCCCTACACCCCCCTACTTTATTATTCTCACTCCGAGATCGCACTACAGTGGGGAAAAGGGAATTTTCCCTTACCCGCACTGTAGTCCGATCTACGAAACAGGCACACATACACTGAAGAGCTTGTCGATGTTAAGCGCTTTCGTGTATGTGTGTTCGATGTTTTGTGATTTGGACATATGCTAGTCGAGCATGTGTCTGGATCTCATATATATATCTATATATATATATATATATGTGTATATATATATATATATATATATATATATATATATATATATATATGTATATATATACATATTTTCTGTTCATTTGTGCAGTGTGGTGCTTAGCTGTGCTTTGCTTTGCTTACAGATACAGTAGACATTAGCTAGACATCTAAAAATAGAAACTGGATGTATTCAATTGTTGTAGTTCTGCAGTGCTTAGCAATGCACAAATCCATGCAGTGAAGCTGCGCTACAGTTACAGGCACCTGTGTAGTTTATATGAAGATATAGCAGTACTCTTCACTGTCACAGTGGCTTGATAGCATGAGTCATGATCTGCAGTGTAGTAGTTCCTAGGCTCAAGTCTTGGGTAGTCACACTTTTTATATTTATTGCTGTGAAAATGTGTCAGTTGACTGAAGTATTTGTTTAGTTTAAAATTAAAAAAAATTGCTACATTTGGAAAAGCTGTACAATGTTAAGCAGCACTCTAACATGGTCAACGGTCTATTCCCATTTGCACATTGCTAAGCTGCACTCACACATGGCTTGTGTGAGTTTGCATGATGCTAATCGGTGCAGTGCTTTTTGAAAGTTACAGCATGATAGGTAAGGGTGGGAATGCAGCCTAGTTAAAGGCCATTATTTGGGAATTTCACATCATTTGTTGGAGTTCTAACTTGGCTGTGGGTCTGCCTTGTGCTGCTGGAGAAGGAGTGCAGGAGTCCAGAGTGTTTATTGGACTCTTGGTCAAGAATTATGAACCCTGGCTGCTACAGGGTGATTACCAAGGCTCAGAGTGTAAGTCTAAGGCCTGGGGTCAGATGGCTAGGGAACTTACCAGTGCTACTGGTATCTCCCATACTGGTGAGCAGTGTCATCATCTCTATGATGACCTGAAGTGAAGAAAGAGGGGAACCTTGGACATCTGGGTCCAAGAGGCTAGGTCTGGGCAGACCCCACAGATATGTAAGTATGGTTGTCGGTAATTATTTATTTTATTTATTTTATTTTACATTTGTTGACCGGGATAGTCGGACTGGATACATGTCCATTTTCAGTGGAGGCTCGGGGAGAAAAGCTCCAGGTTACATAAGTAAACAATTCCGCTTATAAAAACAATAATATCTATACAGTACTTAGAGAGGTGGCCCCATAGAGGGGGATTACAGAAAAATGAGAGTGATTACAAAATACATGTTGAATATGGTAGAAGCAGGGTTATATGCTAGAGTTGTTAAGCAACACATAATGAAATATAAACTATTTCCAAGTTACTTACAGTTTATTTACAAAATTACATACTCTGTGGTCTTAGGGAGGAAGTATAAAGACTTTTGCAACATATCAGACAGATGTGGCTGATATCAGTAAAGAAGCAAGACAGAAGTGGCTTGCATAAGACAGATGGCTAGGGTAGGAGTTAGTCAGGGTTGGTACAGGGACAGAGTCAATGTCCGTTGCTTTTTTTAAAGCTGTCTCGCTATGTTAAACCCATTTAACATAGCGAGACAGCTTTAAAAAAGCAACGGAGAAAGGAAGATCTTCGTTACTTTTTTTAAAGCTTTCTCGCTATGTTAAACTCCTTTAACATAGCGAGACAGTGTCTAAAAAGCAACAGAGATCTTGTGTTCTCCATTGCTGTAAAAAAAAGACTTATATTAATGGACAAAGTACGGGCGACCGGACCTTTTTCCATTATTATAAGTCTGATTTAAAATGTGCACACTTACCAATCAGCGTGCATGTTTTGGAATATTAATGGGGGGTAGTTGTATAATAAGTAATAAATAATGCAGGAAAATTTTCACAGATAAATGTAGCGCAATACCCAGATTGTCAAGCTTCATTTTTTATAATTTTCCCTGAAATATGCTGTAGATAGCACTCAGTAAATGAATGGGGTAAATGGTTAGGTTCTGTTAGAAAAATATGTATTTGAACATGTATAAAGTGCTAGTTTTAAAGCAAATAGTATATAATGCATTTTATTCTATTTACAATATGGCAATAAGAATGATTTTACATGTAATTGCTTGAAGCTTTGGAGCTGCAGTGTGTTTGAACTCTGACCCTGGCAGTAGCCAGCTCAGCAAGCTTATGTTTTTCACTAATGATTATCTGCTGGGTCAGGAAATTAAATGTATAAAGCATTGAAAATTCTTCTTCCTTCCTCTGAGATAATTGGCCTTGTAAATATTATCAAAGATAAGGCACAGCTGCTAAAGTAAAGTTGCAAGAAGAACAAAGAAGTATATTACAAGACTGAACCGACTATTGTATTCGAGCAAGCCTGAAACCTTGAAAGAGTAACATTTACAGAAAGACATTATAACGAACCAGATGCTTTGCAAGGCTGTATTATTCCCATGGGAAAACTTTTAAAATGTATAACATCAGCTTTTTCTTATGAATAGAATATTGTAGACCATAGTGATGTAGGTGCCCTGTGACTAACCACGTCA
Organism: Protopterus annectens; assembly: GCF_019279795.1. NCBI lineage: Eukaryota > Metazoa > Chordata > Ceratodontiformes > Protopteridae > Protopterus > Protopterus annectens. Next base: position 1,011,482,201 of record NC_056737.1, read on the forward strand.
GTAAGGTGGGCACAGCTTGAATGTAAGACTATATAAAATTGTGTATTTCCTGCATCATGTCAGACAAAACTCTGTACTTGTTTGCTTTTTTGCCTCCTGGTGTACACTAGTAAACTTTTGCATCTGAGCCTCCTGTGTTGTTATCATTTGTTTTTATTTAACAGTTTGGTCCTCCTTGAACTGGAATTCCCTTGGTAAGCTGCAGATCAGAGTGTATCGGTGGTCGAATACTGCGCAGGAGAAGTTACCGAAACGGTTCTTCTTGAAACATAAAGACCTCCGACTGAATTGTCGTCTTGAGAAGCTGGCCACTTTCTGATCTGCGGCCGAAGAGCGGTCTCGAACTGGTCGACCCAGGAGGCTCAGGTAGGAAGATATTTGCCTTTTTTCTGTTTTAGATCAGGGACTAGGTTACAGTAAATGTCATTGTCAGAGATTTGTTATACAGATCAGGGACAAAAAGGAAATTACTGTATATTTTGTCAGAGATCAGGGAAACAGAATAAGGTAGGCAGTTATTCTAGATAAACTGTGTAAGGAACTGGAATACCACGTGGTGAAAAGGGTTACGTAACATTTTCTTTTAGAATGGGAAATCAGTGCACTAAAAAATCGCGAGATCCGCCCCTGACTGATGACACAAAATATATGCAATTACAACGGACTGATAATGTAAGGTATTATACAAAATGGGTTAATAAATACGGATTTGACGGTAAATTAAACAAGATTTCATTAGTTAAACTTTTAAAACAGCTTAAATCTGACGCAAAAGGTCAGGCCAAAAAACAACAGCGATTAGGCATTCCTCAGGCACACAGGTGGATTGAGGAAGTAAACCGAAGGGAACAGAAAACTAAAAATGCAAAAACATTATTTTTAGACAAAGAGGATAATAATACAGTAATAGCGACGGCCCCTCCCCCTCCGCCCCCTCCAATGCCTTTTTCAGGATATGAAGCAGGAGGACAAGCTGGTCCACCTCCACGTTATCCTGAAGCTACAAAAACACTAAAACCATTTGTTAGAGATCCTATTGGAACTAGGTCCCGGACACGTAAAACACTTGGGGACACAGACTTATATCAAATAAGGAGAAACACACTAGAGGAAAATGAGGAAGAAATCTGTCCACTAATTGAGGTACCAAATCCTCAGGCAGGACAGGAAGGGCAGGACCCAACTCTTCTAGTATATAGACCATGGACACCGGAAGATATTCGGAAAGCTACAGAGGGAATCCCTCATCCAAAAATCAATTACACAAAGTTTTTACAAGATTTGCAAGGTATGAGATTAAGTTACCACTTGAATGGGGAAGAAGTAGAAAAGGTAGTTAGACAGATTGTGGGTCCAGACTGGCACATGATTTGTGGCACCTGGAATCCTCGAAATGTAGAGCTTAAACCACTCCCACATAGTGATGCAGAATTAGACAACAGAGTGAAAGGTCTTACAGACCGAATTTCTGAAAAATGGAAACCTAGAGCAGATTGGACTTGCATTAACCAATGCATACAACAAGAGAATGAAACTGTAGATGGGTACTATGGTAGATTATTGGAATGTTTCAATAACCATAGTGGTATGGCTATTCCTGAAAATCAGACACATGATACCTCGTATGAACATCAACTGAAAAATGCATTTTTGAAAGGTTGCATTGCACCTATCAGTAGCTTTATTACAAAGCATATGATAGATCACCGAACAAGTAGGCTACAAGCCTTACTTGAATATGCCAGACATGCTGAAAGACACTTTAATAGTAAAAAGAAAAAGAAGACACAAGTCTTCACTGCTGAAGACGGAGCTGAGGTCTTTGTAGTACAGTCAGGTAAAAAGGGTAAGAAAAATACCCAGGGAAATAGACAATCTGACAAAAGGTCAGAAGATTTTGAAGAAAGAAAAAAGAAAGGTGAGTGCTTTAAGTGCGGTAAGAAAGGACATTTAGCAAGGGATTGCAGGCTAAATAAAAAGGCGACTACAGAAAATAAAGGTGATGAGGACTGACTATATGATAGTGATGAAAATCAGAAATCATCAGAGAAGGAAAACAAACAAAGGGCAAACGTAAATGTAGTGGAAGGAACAGAGGAAGTGCAAGCAGATGTAGAGGATGAAGAAAGTGAAATTTTAGATTTGGCATTACTGAGCTTGGAGCTCTATCTGGCAGACAGAAAACCGGAAGTTACACTTCTGGTGGAAGGAAGGGAAGTGAAATTCTTGTGTGACTCAGGAGCGTCACGAACTTTGATACATCCTTCAAAGTTACCAGAAAATTCCGAATCACCTGACTATATATTAGTGAAAGCAGCAAATGGACAGCTATATAGGGAGCCACTCTCCCATGATATAGCAATAACTGACCCTGTTTCAGGCATGACTCAGAAAAGTAAAATTGTAGTTTCTGCAAAATGTCCAGTAAACTTACTGGGAAGAGACCTTATGCAGATATTTGGCATAGCAGTAGTTCCCACTATGCAGGGTATGGAAGCACAAAGACAAATGGATACTTTTGTGGTGCGACCAGAGGGTGAAACCTTTTATTGGTACAGCCAGGACCTAGTTACGACTGGTCCAGGGGCAGTAACCGGAGAACTGATGAATGTAGCCATCAGTAAGGCCCCCTCCCTTAACACTGACCAACAGCATTTGTTACATTGTACTCTATACTACTGTAGCATGCCAGGACCTGATAAAGAATATGAGCAAGAATTATTCAAAAATCCTGCTAACAGATTAGTATTATGAACCTTGTATTGGGATACTGAGGGAAACAGTGTGGTAAGCTGTTCACTACCTCAGGAATTCATGACACTGTACAAATCTAATAGACTACCACATGTCAGCCTGACAAAGAATAAGGATGTGAGATGGGCAAACTTAGGAGAAAAAGTAACAAGATGGGAAAAACAAACTGATTTAGAATTATCAGAACAGGGAATACAAAAACAGAAATTGAATTGGCTAACACAGACACATCCAGCTGTACACTTACAAACTAGTGAAGACAGCTGATTAGCATTCTTATTAGAAGAAGAAGAAAAAGCCTTGTGTGATATATCAGATATTCTTTGGTCAACAGGCAAATCAGATGTAGGACTTATTCGAACAGCAGGACCAGTTACTATTACACCAAAATCAGCATTTAGACCACAAAAAAGACAATACCCCTTGAGGAAAGATGCAGAGCAAGGAATTAAGCCTATAATAGCAGCATTACTCAAGGAAGGAGTACTGGTAGAATCTCTTGATTCACCATGTAACACCCCTCTATTTCCTGTTAAAAAAGCAAACGGGGAATGGCGGATGGTACAGGATTTACAAGCTGTAAACAATGCAATAATACCCAGAGCACCTACGGTGCCAGACCCACACACCTTGTTGAATGATTTAAAACCACAACAAAAATATTTTACTGTGGTAGATATAAGCAATGCTTTCTTTTCAATACCTATACATCCTGATAGCCAGTATTGGTTTGCATTTACATTTCAGGGTAAAAGATATACCTATACTCGGCTACCGCAGGGATATTGTGAAAGTCCAACGATATTTGCACAAGAAATGGCAAGCAACCTGGCAGGGTTTACTCCACCAGGAGGTAGTCAGATTCTACTTTATGTAGATGACATCTTGCTAGCAGCCCCTACCCAGCATCAATGCAGGGAGGATACAATAGCATTATTGAAATTAGTAGCAGCACAAGGACACAAAGTAAACAAAAGTAAGTTACAACTTTGGAAAAAACAAGTCAGATACCTAGGATATGTAATATCCAATGAAGGTAGAATATTAGACGAAGACAGAAAAAACAGCAATTTTACAGGCACCTAAACCAGCAACCAAGAAGGAAATGATGTCCTTCTTGGGAACGACTAATTTTTGTCGAAGCTGGATATCAAACTATGCTTTAGAATCTGCTCCATTGGCTGATTTAATATATAAAACACCAATGGCAGCACAAGCTGTATTACAATGGACACCTGAAGCAGAAACAGCTTTCTGCAGACTAAAACAATTGATAACTTCATCATTAGTTTTAGGACTTCCAAATTACCACAAAAGATTTTTTCAGACCGTAGATTGTAAACAGGGATACATGACGTCAGTTTTGACGCAACAGCATGGGGATAAGCAACGCCCCATAGCTTACTATTCATCACAGTTAGATCCAGTGGCACGATCATTGCCTCACTGTGTGCAAGCAGTAGTCGCAGCTGCAATGGCAGTACAGGCTTCGGCCTCAGTGGTGTTGTTCCACCCTCTCACATTGAGAGTGCCTCATGCAGTCGCGATAATTTTACTGCAAGAGAAAATAGCATATCTACCTCCCGCTAGACATCTTTCATGTATGACCATACTGCTGAGCCAACCTCATATGGTAATTGAACGTTGTACAACATTAAATCCATCAACGTTACTTCCAACTCCTGTGGATGGCACACCACACAGTTGCCTGCAGGAAATTGAGCAAATAACTTTGCCCAGACAAGACCTTACTGATATGCCCTTGGATGATGCCGAGGTGACATTTTATGTGGACGGTTCATGCAGAAAGGGTCCTACAGGGAAAAATCTAGTAGGGTATGCAGTAGTCACAGATACAGAGATTTTAGAAGCCCAACCCCTACAGCATAACCTGTCTGCTCAAGCAGCAGAATTGATAGCCTTAACATGGGCTTGTACTCTAGCAAAAGATAAATGTGTGAACATATACACTGACAGTCAGTATGCTTTCTCTACAGTGCATGTTTTTGCACAACAATGGAAAAATAGGGGAATGATAACATCTACTGGCAAACCGATTAATCATGCGTAACTTATTTTGAACTTGTTAGATTCCATTCAGTTACCTACTAAAGTAGCTATTTGTAAATGTTTAGCTCATACAAAACAACAGGATGCAATTTCAAAAGGAAATGCAAAAGCTGATGCAGCTGCAAAGCAAGCAGCCTCAGACTCAGAAACTTTACTTTTAACCGAGGAATTACAACCCTCTGAGATTTTGGATTTAGAAATGTTAAAAACGATGCAGACATTAACTACAAAAGCTGAGAAACAGAAATGGGAGAAACGAGGTGCAATCCTCGAAAATGGACTGTATATCTCCAAAGAGAAAAAAACAATATTGCCGTCTAATTTATTTAGATATGCAACTTTGTTGAGCCATGGGCAGTGCCATGTCTCAACAGGGGGGATGGTACAGTTAGTAAATCGAATATTCCAAACATATGGATTCACAAACGTTACACAACAATTTTGTGCAGCATGCCATGTCTGTAATAAACATCATGCACAAGGAGCATTCAAACCCAAGCAAGGGAGTTTTCCTATACCACCATATCCGTTCCATACTATCTGTATAGATTTCATAGAACTGAACAAATGTGAAGGGAAAAAATACTGTTTAGTAATTATAGACATGTTTTCCAAATGGGTAGAAGCTTTTCCAACTAAAAATCCGGATGCAGCAACAGTGGCAAAGGCCCTAATAAAAGAAATAATTCCTAGATTTGGCATACCGGAAAGAATCTATAGCGACAATGGGACACATTTTGTGAATCAGATGATTCACCAACTTGGGAGATTCTTTGGGATCTGCTTGAAGAATCATTGTGCTTACCACCCACAGTCTGCGGGACTGGTGGAAAGATACAATGGAATTTTAAAAAGCAAGTTGAGAAAATTGATAGATGATACACAGAAGAATTGGATTTGCTGTTTGCCTTTGGCACTGCTGAGCATGAGAACAGTTCCAAATGTAAAGGGTTTGACCCCCTTTGAAGTGATATTTGGAAGGGCATATTATGTGCCACAGTGGAAAGCTTTCATGCCTGTGGAACTAGAGGCTGACAGCTCATTAGCTAATTATATGAGGAAACTGTTAACAAATAAAACTGTTTTGCAGTTGAACTCTTTTTCAGATAAAAGACAGACCAGATCGTTGGAAGCAGTGCTGACCCCAGGGTCCTGGGTGTGGTTGAAGGTCACGAAGAGGAAGAATTGGGTGAGTCCAAAGTGGGAAGGACCGTACCAGGTACTGTTGGCGACGCCTACTGCAGTCAAAGTTGCTGAGAGGTCGTCCTGGGTCCACCTGACGCACTGTAAACTGGTAAAGAATTTTCAGCTTGATAAACATTTTGTGACTGACACACAACAAAGGCAGGATGGCCAAGAGCGAAATGAGTAAAAATACAGATAAACCCCGAAGATATTGTTTAATCATTTTGCTAACTATGCATTTATTGACTATGATTGTAATGACTTTCCTTTTGTTGTGGTTCTTCCTACATATAACCACATAAGTGAAAGTGGAGAAACGTGATGAACTGTCCATAGACTGGCATCCAAACTTTAACACATACCTAGCTATGAAGCGTGTATATGTAGAGACTATGAACATTTCAAATTGCTGGGTTTGTACTGCCATACCAACAGCATATGGAGGACTGTTGATGTCCGCTGTCTCCTTGGGGATAAATGAGACTTGGGAAAATTTACTTTTTGATGCAGGTTCTGTAAGATCACAGGACAAAATTGCATTGTATTTGCCTATTACACAGAGGGGAATTGTATGTTTCTATAAGAATGATACACTCCAAGTGGGTTGGAGTAACTGTAACATAACTATATCTTATAAATGCTATATTAAAACTAAAGATAAAAGCACTATTTGTAACGCAAATTATGATTCATATTTGAGCCTAATGAAAACAACATTAAGTGAAGTGCAGAGAAATCCTGTCTTGCATAAACAATTGTCTGTTATAGACAAGAAAATGTTTCATTCAGAATTAACCCGCATCAGTACCAAAGTAGAAAACTGTTATTTTGTTTGTGGGAAAAAAGCATACAAATGGCTACCTGAGAATTGGTCCGGCAGTTGTTTTTTGGGTTATCTGGTTCCAGCTATAAGGCATACTGCAGAATTACCTCTAGGTAAGATCTGAAATGTAAGAGATGTAGCCGAAAACCTGAAGATCCAATCGGAAAACCTGTAAATCCAATGGGAAAAATCGAAGCTGGTTGGAAGAACCATCATTCCGTGAAAGATAAAGAAAAATTGAGTCATATGGACTTGAGTGACAGTGTTATATCCTGGGCTGGAATATTTCCAGCATATGGAGCAGTCAAATCGATCTGGGAGTTGAGAAAACTGTCGAAGCTTCTCGAAGTAAATAGTAACGCAACTTTTTCTGCTCTCGAACTAGTGACTGACAAACTGAATGCAATGAGAACTGTTGTGCTACAAAATCGAATGGCTCTTGACTTCACCCTAGCGGCGAGAGGTGGTACTTGCGCGCTTATCAAAGAAGAATGCTGTGCGTTTATACCAGACAATCGACACGAGATTAATGATCACCTAGAGGTAATACAGCAGGTATCGGCCATGACTGAACCAGGCCCAAACCCACTGACGAACTTTTTCCAGAGTCTGTTTGGTGGGTGGGGTTCTATCCTAATGAATATTTTGATTGCTATTTGTGTTGGTCTGCTCCTATTAGGAGCATGTGTTTGTTGTGGGAATCCCCTGTATGAAAAGATTAGTCAAAGATTTTGTTGATATATCTGTAACTGAAACTTTGTACCAAGACATTGAATTGGAACTATTGATTCCAGACGAAACTTTTTCCGAAATATGAACTAAATGACTTGCCTAGTTGAAAGTCCTTAAAGGAGAAGGCTAGGGGACGATATAACATTGTTTATGTTTCTGAATAGAATAAAAAGTATTAAAAGGGAGGAAAATGTTAGAAAAATATGTATTTGAACATGTATAAAGTGCTAGTTTTAAAGCAAATAGTATATAATGCATTTTATTCTATTTACAATATGGCAATAAGAATGATTTTACATGTAATTGCTTGAAGCTTTGGAGCTGCAGTGTGTTTGAACTCTGACCCTGGCAGTAGCCAGCTCAGCAAGCTTATGTTTTTCACTAATGATTATCTGCTGGGTCAGGAAATTAAATGTATAAAGCATTGAAAATTCTTCTTCCTTCCTCTGAGATAATTGGCCTTGTAAATATTATCAAAGATAAGGCACAGCTGCTAAAGTAAAGTTGCAAGAAGAACAAAGAAGTATATTACATTACTGAACCGACTATTGTATTCGAGCAAGCCTGAAACCTTGAAAGAGTAATATTTACAGAAAGACATTATAACGAACCAGGTGCTTTGCAAGGCTGTATTATTCCCATGGGAAAACTTTTAAAATGTATAACATCAGCTTTTTCTTATGAATCGAATATTGTAGACCATAGTGATGTAGGTGCCCTGTGACTAACCACGTCAGTAAGATGGGCACAGCTTGAATGTAAGACTATATAAAATTGTGTATTTCCTGCATCATGTCAGACAAAACTCTGTACTTGTATGTTTTTTTGCCTCCTGGTGTACACTAGTAAACTTTTGCATCTGAGCCTCCTGTGTTGTTATCATTTGTTTTTATTTAACAGGTTCACAGACATCCTACACAGCCATACATCTGTAACTGCCAGATTTCAAGTGACATTAAGCATTATAGTGTAAAAGGAGATGGTGCTTTGATAACTAATGTTTTCAATTAAAGTGCTTATTATTCATATGGTCACCGCATATGGTTTCCAGTCTGATAATACACACAGCTATGCATGTGTGTATATGTACGAGTTCACAGAAAATGTTGCAATAAAAGTCTTAAAGGAGATGGTGTATTGAGAATTCATTATCATAACTCTCAACATCTTGGTGCAAGAAATCTAGACAAAGCTCAACAAAATGGGGGGACAAAGGCCCAAAAATAGGGGACTTTTTTAAATACTACTCTTATAAACTTAGAAAGTTGCTAGAGTAACAGTGATTGTTTTAACATACATTTTCTGAAGGATTTAAAGTCTGAAACTCAAATGTATGTTATTATTTAGTGACTTTAATCCTCAGATCATCACAGTGATTTGCCAGAAAAATCACAAATTTTATGAGAAACAGACCAAAAATATGAACCAAAAACCTAGATATTCTGTGAAAATCTGGACATTTGAGACGTATCATTATATTCAAAGCAAGTGCACATTATTCCTGTAGTCAGTGCTTGTGGGTTCTAATCCCATGGCAGCCAGCTGAGAAATTACCAGCTGTCTAACTTAATTTGTGCACATGAGCATACCTCTCAACTGTCACAATTTTTGCAGAATGTAATCACTACTTTCTCATATGTCTGGTTCTTGAGTAGCAGATACATGACCTTATTTGGAATGCAATTTATTGGCAAATCCGTTATCAGAACACCTTACTACTAATGTATGAGAACACTATGTAACAATGTTCCCTGTAGTTGTGCCTTTGTACCACCATTTGGTAGGGCTTTGCCCATACTGTCCCATGCTAACAGGTTGAGAGCTATGTACGTGCAACATCATCTATACAATATTTGCAGTCACTGTACTCACAATTGAAATCTAAGATATGTAGAAGTATCTACTAGTAGTCTGTGTAGTAATATTACCTGCGAAGTTACTGTTTTTTTTCCTCTCACCCCACCCCTTCTCTTCTTTAATTTATTAATTTATATTTATTATTATGATTTGATATTAATATAGTATTTGCATCTAACTCTTATGTTATATTTCATATTGCTTTGATGTTAATATAGTTTTGCTTACGCCATTTATTGTTGTTTCTCATTATATTCCTTTATATTTCTTTTCACTAATCATTATTATCTTTTATTATATTAATATTAACATTGGTTTGGTTATGTTATTTTTACATTATGTTTATATTTAATTTACTACAGCTTGACAGGGGAGGCTGGTTCCAGATGATCCACCTACCTTGGCTCCCCCGACCATGGCACCGGGGCCCAGCATATCTGGGCTGCAACCTGGTGGAGGCTCCTCTGCTGCTGCTGCACTACCTGGGCTGTCGGGTAATTCTGCCCCAGAGGCTGGGTTTGGTCACCCCTCTGGGAGTGGCAGTGGAGGGGGTAATTATGTCACCCGCGATGAACTGCTAGGCATGGTGCAGGGGCTGCTATGATAAACTCTCACTGCACACCTATGCCAGATGGAGAGCATGCTGTCCATGCTGGTGGTGTAGCCTCACCCTGTGCACTGGCATCAACCACTACCTCCACAGGAGCAGTGAAGGAACAGTGCTGACAGTCCCATGGGTGAGGACTTGAGTCACACTGCTACTGTGTCTGACCTACATGGGACTGGGATTCCACAACACCCTCCCCAACCAAGGTGTTTACCCCCCTCTTGTGTCACACACCAACCCTGTTTGCTGTCTTGTCAGTCTTGTCTGTCTGCAAAAGCTTCCTCATCTTCCTAATTTACCTCCCCCACACACACCTATGTCCCTTCCACAACGTTCCAGTCTCACCTTCTAAAAGAAAAAAAAAAAAAAGAACACCTGTTCCCCCCCAAACACATAGCTCTCCATTTCACACATGTGTCTACTGGACAGACTTAATCTGGTCTAATTGGCTTGACAACGCACTTCTGTTGTCCTCACCCTTCTCTCTGGGGGTGACAGTCCAAATTTGCTAAAAAATCTGTTAAAGTGCACAGCTGTTGCTGTAAAAGAAATTGATAGTTATGGTTCTTTCCTACACCCTTCTTGCACATATCCACCTGCCTTTCACTATGTTTTCCCCACTACTTGCAACCCATTTCCCCACGGTCCCATCTTCCCATTTTTCATTTCTTTAAAGACTTTTTGCACGATGCTGTGCGACAAGCAGCATGACTAATCTAAATAGTGCTATATTGATATATGTGCTGTATTGATATATGTGCTGTATTGATAAATGTGCTATATTGATAAATGTGCTATATTGATATATGTGCTGTATTGATATATGTGCTGTATTGATATATGTGCTGTATTGATAAATGTGCTGTATTGATATATGTGCTATATTGATAAATGTGCTATATTGATATATGTGCTGTATTGATATATGTGCTGTATTGATATATGTGCTATATTGATAAATGTGCTATATTGATATATGTGCTGTATTGATATATGTGCTATATTGATAAATGTGCTATATTGATATATGTGCTGTATTGATATATGTGCTATATTGATATATGTGCTGTATTGATATATGTGCTATATTGATATATGTGCTGTATTGATATATGTGCTATATTGATATATGTGCTGTATTGATATATGTGCTGTATTGATATATGTGCTATATTGATATATGTGCTGTATTGATAAATGTGCTGTATTGATATATGTGCTGTATTGATATATGTGCTGTATTGATATATGTGCTGTATTGATAAATGTGCTATATTGATATATGTGCTGTATTGATATATGTGCTATATTGATATATGTGCTGTATTGATAAATGTGCTATATTGATATATGTGCTGTATTGATATATGTGCTATATTGATATATGTGCTGTATTGATAAATGTGCTATATTGATATATGTGCTGTATTGATATATGTGCTGTATTGATATATGTGCTATATTGATATATGTGCTGTATTGATAAATGTGCTATATTGATATATGTGCTGTATTGATAAATGTGCTGTATTGATATATGTGCTGTATTGATATATGTGCTATATTGATATATGTGCTGTATTGATAAATGTGCTGTATTGATATATGTGCTGTATTGATATATGTGCTATATTGATATATGTGCTGTATTGATAAATGTGCTGTATTGATAAATGTGCTGTATTGATATATGTGCTGTATTGATAAATGTGCTGTATTGATATATGTGCTATATTGATATATGTGCTGTATTGATAAATGTGCTGTATTGATATATGTGCTGTATTGATATATGTGCTATATTGATATATGTGCTGTATTGATATATGTGCTGTACTGATATATGTGCTGTATTGATATATGTGCTATATTGATATATGTGCTGTATTGATAAATGTGCTATATTGATATATGTGCTGTATTGATATATGTGCTGTATTGATATATGTGCTGTATTGATAAATGTGCTATATTGATATATGTGCTGTATTGATATATGTGCTGTATTGATATATGTGCTGTATTGATATATGTGCTGTATTGATAAATGTGCTGTATTGATAAATGTGCTGTATTGATAAATGTGTGTTAAATAATAATAATCACGTTCAAAATGTATGCCTGCACCCTATTTCAAACCAACAACCATCGTACCTACAGACTAGTGCAGCAACCCACCAAGCCACACAGCTGCTAATTAACCCATCTGTTTCAAGCAAAACATAGTCATCATAGGTTCATAGGTTCATAGGTTCATACTAGGCTATCTGCCCTAGGGCATTTATAAGCCTAGCCAGAGTGTGTTTGGCTTTCGCCACCCATTTTAAATTGATTTTGCTATGCCCTTTTTTGAGGTTAGTATACTGTGCCTCTGTCTAACAGTGACACAGAAGTGATACCAGGGGTAAGCCTACGATCTCCCATCCACTCATCAAGATTCCTCTTGAAGAGAGTCAATGTGGGGCTCTGCCTAACCTGGACTGGGATTTTATTCCAGAGTGAAGGGAGCCTCTGGGTTATGAATCTGTCCCTCCAGCATGTCCTATTTATTTCAGTGCTGAGGTTCAAGTCTCGAGCGTAGCTCGATGGGATTTGGATTTTCTGAGGTGCAGCATGTCCATTAATTCTGGGTTGGACATGGCTTTATACGTCAGGCACAGATCGCCTCTGAGCAGGCGGTATGCCACTGAGTAGAGCTGGAGTTTCTTTAACCGGGCAGCATATGGCATCTGTTTGAGCCCTTTGTTGCTCTTGGTGAGGTACTTTTGGGGTCTTTCCAGTTGCTGCAGGTGTCTGGTAAGGTACATCCCAAAAGGGGCATTGTACTCAATTATGGGCCTGATGAGGGATGAGTAAAGAGGTACGATGACCTCCCCTGATCTAGATGTGAATCCCTTCATGATTAGGTGGGCTATATAAAATGTTTTTCTAACCACTTTGGCCACGTGGTTGTCAAATGAGAGATTGCTATCAACTTGGGTCCCCAGGTCCCTAATGACTTCTTCTGTACTTAATGGATTACCACCTATGTGGTAATTTGTGGGCAGTTTGTTTTTGCCAAAGGGGATGATTATACACTTTTTGGCGTTTAGCTTGAGGCCATGGCTCTGGCACCAGTTGTCTGTTTCTATGAGGCCCTTTTGGAGGATGCTTGTGTCGGCTGGAGAGTTGATTATGGCGCCCAATTTGCAGTCATCTGCGAACTTGGTCAGCCACAGTCCTTCCGTGTTGGCCTGTACCGCCGAGAAATATATACCGAACAAGAGAGGTCCCAGGACTGAGCCTTGTGGGATGCCACTTGTAACTGGTTTGGAGTCTGACATGGCTCCAGCAATTCTAACCATGTGGGTTCTGTCCTTGAGCCAGTTTGCAACCCATCTAGTGACATAGGGGTTTATATTTAAGCTGGTGAGCTTATCTATAATGCCCGAGTGGGGTATTGTATCGAAGGCTTTGCGAGGTCCAGGTAGGCTGTGTGGACCACCTTCCCTCGTCAATGGCCTTGGTGACTGTTTCAAAGAAATCGACCAGGTTTAAGAGGCAGGATCTGCCCTTAACAAAGTCAAACTGGGTAGGATCCAGTGTCTGTAGGTCCCCAATATCTTTATTTATGAGGTCCATGATGATCCTTTCTATAGCTTTGCAGACCAAGCTAGTCAGGCTTATGGGGCGATAGTTTCCAGGATCCGTTGAGGCACCACCTTTGTGGAGAGGGACCACTGTTGCTGCACGCCACTCTTTGGGTACATATCCTGTAGTAAGGCTAAGATTGAACAGTAGTTTTATGTTTGGGTTTAGCTCTTCTTGGAGTTCATGTAGGACGCAGCCGGGACACCATCTGGTCCCACTGATGCTGTGTTTTTGCTTTGGAGAGGCGGCTCTTACCTGAGCATCTGAGATGTCAGGGGCAGCACTCTGTTGGGATAGATAATTGCCCTTTTGGTGGGGAGGGGGAGAAGTTTGCACTGAACCTGTCAGCTAGGATGTTGGGAATGTCTGTGGGCTCGGTGTATTTTTTGTCATTTTGGACTAATTCTAAGCATATCTGGGAATTCCCACCCAGGTTCCTAACATAACTAAAGAAAGCCTTGTGATTATCCTTAGTGTCCTGTGCAATTTTTCTCTCGAAGCTGGCCTTAGACGATTTTATGAGTGCCCGTAGTTTTTTGCTAATACTGATCAGAGATGCCTTCCCTTTTTGGGATTTTGCTCTATCATGTAGTAGCTTCCTCCTTCTATTGTATAGTTTGTTTATGGCTGGGGTCCACCAGACAGGACGTCTGCCTTTGGAGGATTGGGTCTTGGTTTTATTTGGGATTGCATGATCCATGCATTCCTGAAGGTGTTCATAGAATGCGTTTATAAAGGATTCTGTGGTCTGGGCCGTATTTTCCACAGGCCCAGGGGCTTTGAAGGATTTCGCCTCGGTTTTGAGGCGTGTGAAATTTGCTTTAGAGAAGTTTTTCACTGTGGTTTTCTGGGCAGGGGGTGGGGTCGGGATGTGAATATCCAGTGAGATTAGTTTATGGTCTGATCTTACCAGTGAGGGATACACTTCTGGTCTGGAGCATAGTGTCCCCATGTTGGTGATGATCAGGTCCAGTATGTTTTCCCTCTTGTGGGAGTGGTAACAAGTTGTTCCATAGCATTTGAGTTTATAAATTCTAGGAACCTTTGGGCTAGGGTGTTGGAGCTAGAGTAATGCTCCCAGTCTATGTTTGGGCAGTTGAAGTCGCCCAATATAATGGTGTTTGGAGAGACCTTCATATTTTCCAGTATTCTCAGGAAGGCCAAGTGGGGTTCCTGTGTTTGGGAGGGTGGTCTGTAGCAGGCTATAAACTGGAAGGCAGTTTTACCCACAGTTAGTTGCACATGGATAGTCTCTGATGCTTCGTGCTGTGCCACCAACCTGGAGGTGTGGGTATCTTTGACGAATATTGATACTCCCCCTCCTTTTGTGGTTCAGTCCAAGTTTTGGGGCCGAAAAGCATGGTATGAGGTATAACCTGGTAGTGCTGGGGTGCTCTCGGGAGCCTTGAACCAGGTTTCTGTTACTGCACAGATATCGATGTTCTCCATGCTAAGGAGAGTTTCGAGTGCGTGCATCTTTAGGTTTAGACTTCTGGCGTTGAGTAGCATTACTCTTCGTTTCTTATCCCTTGTGATACCTATGGAGGTGGGTTTGTCTTTTGAGCCTTGCCTAAAAAAGGCACTATGGGGGTAGCAAGAGCCTTTGCCAATATCCGAAAGCCCAGGGGTGACAGGTGCAAGCCATCCCTAGCGAAGCATCGTGGCTTGTCGAGCATGTCATCCCAGGCTGACAGGCATTGGATCCCCTTTGAATGACACCAACACTTAAGCCAATTGTTGAAATTGATCATCTTGTCTTCATATTGTGGCATCATTCTTGGTGAGGGTAAGATGCTACTCAAGGTCAGGGTCATACCGGCCTGGGCTACATGCTCAGAGAGCTCCTCTATGTCTCTTTTCATGTAGTCCAGGGAGGTACGTCTCAGGTCATTCACACCAGCATGGACAATGACTGAGTCATATTTGTACTTGCCTTGGAGTGACCTGAGTGCTTGTGTTATGTGGCGGATCCTAGTGGCCGACAGGCAGCTCACCGTGACCTTCTCCTTGTTCAGCCTGGTGAGCGGGACGTCAGTGTGCCTGACGATAGAGTCACCTATTACAAGTGTATCAGGTGTGTTGTTTAGCCTTAAGGGCTGTGACTGTTCAGCACACTGGCTTTGTGAGTTATGTGTTGCACGTGTTTTGTTTTGGGGTAGCGGTTGCTTGGGTGTCTGCTTTGGAGGTCTCTGCTGCTTAGGCAGATTTTTATTTAGAGCCTCCGAGTATGTTTTTGTGTGTTTATGTGTTTGGTTTGTTGTCGTGGTAGGTCTATGTGAGACTGGAATTGTAGTGCGTGTGGTTTCCTTCTCCTCCTGACTGGTTACGCCAGTACTGAGTTGAGAGAGCTTAGCCTCCAGTTTGGCTATATGGTTGCATCTCTCACATGTGTTGGAATTTGTTGGGAGGAGGAGAGGGTTGTCTGTGTACATGAGGCAGTTGTAACATTGCCTCAAGATTCCCAGATTCACCTGCTGGACCGGAGAGGAGATTGACATCTGACCTTTGGACATGCTAGAATAGTATTGGGAATTCCTTTATAATTGAAAAAAGGGCCAATGGGGAACAAGGTACTCAAGGGGAGTTTGTGAGGGTGTAGTGCTTTTAATTTTTTAGAGCTGACTTATATAATTGCTTGTGCATCATCATCTTCTTTCAGCTGTTCCCATTAGGGGTCACCACAGTGGATCATGTTTCCATTTCTTTCTGTCCTCTGCATCTTGCTCTGTCACACTGACCACCTGCATGTCATCTCTCACCACATCCATAAACCGTATCTTAGGTCTTCCTCTTTTCCTGTTACCTGGTAGCTTCTTCCCAATATACTCAGCATCCCTCCTCAGCACATGTCCAAACCAATGTAATCTTGCCTCTCTGGCTTTGTCTCCAAACCTTCCAACCTAGGGTGACCCTCTAATATACTTATTCCTGATCCTGTACACCCTCATCACACCCAGTGCAAATCTTAACATCTTTTACTGCCACATCCATCTCAAACTCCTGCCTTTTTGTCAGTGCCACTGTCTCCAAACCATATAACATAGCTGGTCTCACTACCCTCTCGTAGACCTTCCCATTCACTCTTAATGGTACTCGTCTGTCACAAATCACTCCTGACACTCTTCTCCACCCACTCCATCCTGCCTGTACTCTCTTCTTCACCTCTCTTCCACACTCACCATTACTCTGAACTATTGATCCCAAGTATTTAAACTCATCCACCTTCGCCACCTCTACTCCTTGCATCCTCACAATTCCTCTATCCTCCCTCTCATTCACACACATATATTCTGTCTTAGTCCTGCTGACCTTCATTCCTCTTCTCTCTAGAGCATATCTCCATCTATCCAGGGTCTTCTCCACCTGTTTCCTAGTCTCACAGATTACAATCACAATGTCATTTGCAAACATCATAGTCCACAGGAACTCCTGTCTGATCTCGTCTGTCAAGCTGTCCATCACCATTGCAAATAAAGGGCTCAGAGCTGATCCTTGATGTAATCCCACCTCCACCTTAAATGCATCTGTCAATCCCACCGCAGACCTCACCGCTGTCACACTACCCTTGTACATATCCTGTACCACTCTTAAATACTTCTCTGACACTCCTGACTTCCTCATACAATACCACAACTCCTCTCTAGGCACCCTGTCATATGCTTTCTCTAAATCCACAAAGACACAATGCAACTCCTTCTGACCTTCTCTGTACTTCTCCATCAACACTCTCAGAGCAAACATCGCATCTGTAGTGCTCTTTCCCGGCATGAAACCATACTGCTGATCACTAATCATCACGTCCCTTCTTAACCTAGCTTCCACTACTCTTTCCCATAACTTCATGCTGTGACTGATCAGTTTAATCCCTCTGTAGTTACTACAGCTCTGCACATCACCCTTATTCTTAAAAATCGGTACCAAAACACTTTCTCCATTCCTCAGGCATCCTCTCTCACTTTCCAAGATTTCATTAAACAATCTAGTTAAAAACTCCACTGCCAGTTCACCTAAACACATCCATGCTTCCACAGGTATGTCATCTGGACCAACAGCCTTTCCATTCTTCATCTTCTTCATAGCTATCAAAACATAGCACTTGCCATTTTCTCATCATTAAGCGTGTTTAAGCAGTGCTGCACATCACACCGCATCAAGCAAACCTGCTTAAAAATGTATGGAAACAATGGCACCTGTAACTTAGAGTCTGGTGTAGGAATTCATCAGTAGAAAGCCTGACACAGAACAGTGACTCTACATTGGTTTAGGAATAGATCAGTAGAAAGCCTGACACAGAACAGTGACTGTACATTGGTGTAGGAATACATCAGTAGAAAGCCTGACACAGAACAGTGACGGTACATTGGTGTAGGAATACATGAGTAGAAAGCCTGACACAGAACAGTGACTGTACGTTAGTGTAGGAATACATGAGTAGAAAGCCTGACACAGAACAGTGGCTGTACGTTGATGCATTGATGTAGGAATACATCAGTAGAAAGCCTGACACAGAACAGTGACGGTACGTTGTTGTAGGAATACATCAGTAGAAAGCCTGACACAGAACAGCGGCTATACGTTGGTGTAGGAATACATCAGTAGAAAGCCTGACACAGAACAGTGACTATATGTTGGTGTAGGAATACATCAGTAGAAAGCCTGACGCAGAACAGTGACTGTACATTGGTTTAGGAATACATCAGTAGAAAGCCTGACACAGAACCGTGACTGTATGTTGGTGTAGGAATACATCAGTAGAAAGCCTGACACAGAGCAGTGACCGTATGTTGGTGTAGGAATACATCAGTAGAAAGCCTGACACAGAACAGTGACTGTACGTTGGTGTAGGAATACATCAGTAGTAAGCCTGACACAGAACAGTGACTGTACGTTAGTGTAGGAATACATCAGTAGAAAGCTTGACACAGAACAGTGACTGTACGTTGGTGTAGGAATACATCAGTAGAAAGCCTGACACAGAACAGTGACTGTACGTTGGTGTAGGAATACATCAGTAGAAAGCCTGACACAGGACAGTGACTGTACGTTGGTGTAGGAATACATCAGTAGAAAGCCTGACACAGAACATTGACTGCACGTTGGTGTAGGAATACATCAGTAGAAAGCCTGACACGGGACAGTGACTGTACGTTGGTGTAGGAATACATCAGTAGAAAGTCTGACACAGAACAGTGACTGTACGTTGGTGTAGGAATACATCAGTAGAAAGCCTGACACAGAACAGTGACTGTACGTTGGTGTAGGAATACATCAGTAGAAAGCCTGACACAGAGCAGTGACTGTACGTTGGTGTAGGAATACATCAGTAGAAAGCCTGACACAGAACAGTGACTGTACGTTGGTGTAGGAATACATCAGTAGAAAGCCTGACACAGAACAGTGACTGTACGTTGGTGTAGGAATACATCAGTAGAAAGCCTGACACAGAACAGTGACTGTACGTTGGTGTAGGAATACATCAGTAGAAAGCCTGACACAGAACAGTTACTGTATGTTGGTGTAGGAATACATCAGTAGAAAGCCTGACACAGAACAGTGACTGTACATTGGTGTAGGAATACATCAGTAGAAAGACTGACACAGAACAGTGACTGTATGTTGGTGTAAGAATACATCAGTAGAATGCCTGACACAGAACAGTGACTGTACGTTGGTGTAGGAATACATCAGTAGAAAGACTGACACAGAACAGTGACTGTACATTGGTGTAGGAATACATCAGTAGAAAGCCTGACACAGGACAGTGACTGTACTTGAGGTCTCTAACCGCAGGTAACTGTGTACTTCTATCTGCAACATTTTAAAATACACCTGCTAAAACATTAATGGAAATGTTGGCGTTTAACTGTGACTCTGATAGAGAAATACATCCCTATAAAGTCATGCACATAATAATGGATGTAAATGACGTAATAGCATGTAAATGTGCTATTATATGTTGAAAATTACAGCTGCTGTAGTAGTAAGTCAGTAACTCAGTCTGTTAAATGCTTTGAAAACATTAATTTTTGGTGCACATGGTCCTGGATTCAAATCCAGTGGTGTCTATCATTTAAAATACATGTATGTGTACATCACCATTGTGAATTCTGTAATGAATGAGTGTGCCATCAACTATTTATCCACCCAAAGCATTTCAGATTAAATGTCTGCTGTTTAATGATGGAGGTCAAAGGCCTGCAGATAGGAACACAGTTGATTTAGTTCTATTATAACTCTAGAGAGTGCATAGAGTGTTAGGTCATACATTATTATGCCATCACCAAGGATTTTAAGTTATGTAACACAAATGAGGCACAGTATTATCAGACTGCAGCCCACAATGACGTGCTAGTGATATTACAGACATGCACAGCTGCACAAGTAACATAGATATATGGCGGTTGTGGTAGATGCAAGGGTGCAGAATACAAACATAGCCAGCAGAAAGGTGGAATTCAAAAGATTTAATATAAAAAACACATAGCTAGGTAGAGGGTAGTAAGCCCAAATACCTGTCTCAAACCAGTTTCAGCTGTGATAGCCTTCTTCAGTGAGTTAACAAAAACACATAGTAACCATTCATATAGGTATATTTATATATATAGTAACATAAAGACAGTTCATTGGCGCATTAGAATTGGTCATTAAGACCAGGTGGGAACAAAGCCCCTAATTTAATGATCCATTTACGTTCCTTGAAATTGAGTAAATCATGCCATCCTGATTTATCCCTACATTTACCTATAATGCAATCAATAACAGTATAATAAAAAGAAGCAGAGTTATGTTTACAGACATGTTTAAACAGAGCATTCTTAGAACGCTTGTTCCTAATGTCACTATGATGCTCCCCAATCCTGAGGCGAAAAGGCCTAGAGGTTTGTCCCACATAGAATGAGGAGCATGAACATGTGACTAGATAGATGACCCACTCTGTACTACAGTTAGCCCAGAAGTTGATGTTGAAAACTTCCGACGTGTTGCGACTACTGAATTCCCTCGTATGTTGGACTTTGTTGCAATAAGTACAATGGCCACATGGTATACAACCCAACATTGGGCCCCCCTTCAGTGTATGTTGAGTGGGGACAATGGAACTAGGAACCGCCCTCTTATAGTGGCTAAACAGGGATCCCAATGTCCGTCCTCTTCTAAAGGAAAAAGAGCATCTGTCCTTCAAAAAAGAGTGTAATCTCTCCTCAGCCATCAAAATGTTCCAGTGACTATTAATGATATTCATAAACCCACATGTATTACGTCCATATGTGGTCACCAAATGAACCAGAGAATCAGATGAATCTTTATGTTTATCCTTGTATTGTAACAAGTCAGTTCTATTCTGATTGGAAGCCCAATGACAAGCAGTGCTGACATTACCAGAGGGGTAACCCCTCTCACGAAACCTGTGTATTAAATCATCTCTAGTGTTCTCAAATGTTTGTTGGCTCGAGCAGATCCTTTTGACTCTGAGGAATTGTGATTTGGGGATATTCTGGGTGATGTGTTGGGGTGGAAGCTTGTAGCATGTAAAAGTGAATTATATTCAGGAAATTTCCTGAAAACCCGAGTGGCTATGGTATCATCAGGATTCCTGCTAACCTCAACATCAAGAAAAACAATCGTCTATTTATGAAAATTTAGTTTAAACTCAATTCCCCATACATTGTCATTGAGATAGCCAATGAATTCCTGTAGATAGATTTCATCTGACTTCCACACCACCCAACAATCATCCAGATATCATCTCCAAATATCTAATTCATCAATATATAGATTACGACTAGAGTCATAAATCATAACCTCCTCAATATAAGCCATGAAAAGGTCCGCATAAATGGGTGCAAAAGAGGCACCCATTGCTGTACCTTTGACCTGCCAAAAACATTGGTCCTGGAAGTAAAATACATTACTGGTAAGAACATATTCAGCCAGGCATACTAAAAAAGTATTAAAGCCTGGTTGGTATAAACCAGATCTTCCCAACCAAAAATCCAAAGCCTGCAAACCTGCCCAATGTGGAATATCTGTGTATAGAAAGGTTACGTCCAAGGTGCATAGCAGCCAATGGGCCTCCAATTGCATGTCACAAATGATATCCAAGAATTGAGTAGTGTCCTGAATTCTAGCTCGTATCAGGGGTAGTAGTGGTTTCAGATAGTGTGTCAAATATTCAGACAGAGGTTCAGTAATAGACCCCTGCCCTGATACAATTGGTCTCCTAGGGGGGCATCTAGCATCCTTATGTATTTTGGGTAAAAGGTAAAAGTATTGTTTACATGGAGATGAAACCAACAACTGATGTCTCACTGACTCCGTAATGATGCCCCCTTCCTGAGCCTGTATCAGAAATGAATCAATTTTGGTCTTAAAATGTCTAGTTGGGTCCAATGGCATAGCCATATAATATTTGTTATCCCCCAGTTGTCTCGCTGCTTCTTCATTATAGTTGACACAATCCTGAATCACTACCACCCCACCTTTATCTGCTTGTACAATAACAATTTCTTTGCTGTTCTTGAGTTCCTCTATACATTGTACCTCCTCTTTAGAAAGATTATTGGAGGATACCTGAAAATCCCTGAGGTTGCAATATAAATCCTTCAGGACATTAGCTTGAAAACTGGATACTAAGTGTGACATAGGTGGAGTAAAAGAAGATTTTTTTGAATCTAAACTCTGGAACTTCATGAATAGTGTCATTTTCAAAAAACAATTTCAAATTGAGTAAATGACAGAAATTGACCACATCCTGTGCTAAAGTGTATTCTGGATCAAAAAAGCTGGGGACAAAATTAAGCCTTTTATTAAGAACTTTAATTTGTAAATCACTAAGGTGTACAGATGAAATATTATGTACATTCATACAATTTGTTAATGTTCTATCATCAGTTGTAACAGACCTTCCAAACCCTCCACAGGTTTGGCGTTTTTTATGCTTCCTCCCCCCTCGTCTGTACCTGTACCCAAAGGGTGTGACAAACTCCTTCTTTTGGGATCAGGTGAGGCATCTGTGTGGTTGCCCTCCCCTTCAGTATTGGAGGACATCTCATCCCCTGATATGTAGCTCAATGACTCCGAGCTATGTTTCAGAATGGATTTGGGTCTTTTTCTCTTGGGGGCCAAAGGTTTGCTGCTCGGAAGCCTAAAGGTGACATTCCTAGGCATATAAAATGGTTTGCCTCTTTCATAGTCCCCTATATCCCTTTGGAACTTTTAAAATATTTTGTCCTTTAAAACCTGTTCTAACTTAAGTAATTCTGTTGTTAACTGATTCACCCGGGAGGTGAAAGACCCACTTGATTCAAATTTGTTAACCTCCATACAAATTGTTTCTACCTCCTGAATCCCTTGTTTAACAGCCCGTTCATAAAAGCTAGCTAAAGCATCCACAAAGCCTGAGGATGCTGATTGTTGGATCTGTGTCCACTCATTTGTTAATTGTTCATCGATATTATGTACCAAAGGTTGTACTTTCACCCTCAAACCTTGTGGTGTAATCTTTTTGAGTTGGTAAGCCTTGATCAGGCGTAAATGCCAAACATTGGTCTGAAGACCTTTCATACTTTTACCCAACTTAAAGAACATCGATTCACATTGTTTATCCGGGTCTTGAGTCATCCCTGAAAAATCATTACCCGCATCTGGTAAACCTAAACCAAAAATGGCCAAATCACTCATATCAGATGCTAGGCCTTTCACAAGTGGAGTCAAAGCCATGTTGCAAAAAACATATAAAAATCAACAAAAAACGTCGGTGAATCAATCAATTTTGCAGACAGCAAGAATAAGACTAAAACATATGTACCCTGTCCAAAACCAACCTTTTGGACAGAAAAGTATATAAAAAGAGATAAAGACATGGAAATGGGTGCAATATATTTCCGTTGATACGAACCTTAAATTAAATAAAAAATATAGTAAATTGTCTGTATTGGTGGATATTAAATACAACAATAGACCAAAAATGGAGAGCCTGATCAATAATAGCCAACAGAGATACAATAGCCAGCCCTTGTGATCTAGCCTAAATAAAGTAAAGAAATCACAATGCTGCATATCCAACCAAAAACCACCTTATATGTGGATCTTGAAATAACATAAAATGTCAACCCCTGCTTATTTAATGTCCAAGGAAACACAAAAGGGGTTGTTAATACACAAATATCAATGATACAATAGCTAGCCCCTGTGGTCACATAGGGATAATCCTCTTTATCAAATAACCACACTGCTGAATATCATCATAACCAAAATGAAATCACACCAGTTGGCCGAATGCAGATGGTTCAAAGTATCCACTCAATACCACAACCACCTATGAATGCCAAAAACATATTCCTATCATAAACCCAGTGAATGTGTCAGTGTTAAATCTGCCCATAAACATATATGAGACCCTAATTATAAAGTCTATAATAGTTGCTGTGGACAAAAATGATAATCTTCATAAACATATTGCAACAAGGCAGACTCCAAAAGATCATATATCACCCCTTAAAGCCACCAAGTGGCTACATATTATGATACTGAAAAGCTGAAGGAGACCTACCCCCAAGAGAAAAAGTACCCAAATCAATCACCAATAGAGGATCATTCAATAATGGAGCCTAATATGAAAGGCAACAGTGTTACAAAATAACAATAAATAGTATCACATTGAACAATGGAAGGCAAAATATCTATAATTCAACCAACTAGATGCAATTTGTAAATATAACAAAGTTAAATGTCCACACAATGCCCCTAAAGTCACCAGTGGGTTAACATAATGCATAAACATTACGCTCTAAACTAGAGTTTCAGCGAGTGGTAGAATGCATATGAATTGTTAAACAAACAATAATATTGCTATATTACATGATGTGTAAAAACATAATGAGAACTCCCTGTTAACAATAGATATTCAAACTGAACAATAAGTGCCGAAGCAAACAAACTGTTCCCTTTGTCACAATAGAACTAAGCCCTCAAATGCCCATTTAAACAGCAAACCAAGATATATACCTAAGAAAATAACTTACTATATAAATGACCTGCATGTTGTATAAAAATACAAAAATATATAACAAAAAGAGGGTGGTATCCATCTATAGGTTAGTTACTAATATGACATGTAATAACCACAGAACTGAGTTGTAACCAAAAACGAGGCCCATAAATCCCAGCAAAAAAGTAATTATGAGTCTCACATAAAGAGAAAATCGTAACCAAATACCTAATGGACCTGGCAAAAACCTCTTGTATGACCATGAGGAAATATTAAATGTTGAAGCACATAGACTTCAAACGCTTCCCACAGCCCTACTGTATACAGAAAATAACCAAAAAATGTGTCCAAAAAGTCAAATTGAACATCCAAAACCTGATGTCCATAGCTTGGAATTTGACCATAAACACCCTAGTTTGAAGGTAAAAAAGAGAATTGGTCAACAAATGGAATTGCAAAGTCACCTGTAGTTGCTAATCCATAAATAATGAAGCACATAGATTTGTGACCCCTTGCACAGTCTCACTGCTTTCAAAACTGGAAATATTGATTGTAATCCCAAAATGCCAAATCGCCAAGCCAAGGTCAAATGAAAAATAGTTAAATGTCGAGAATTTGACCATTCAGAACTTTATCTAGATAGAAATGAAAAAGCCCATTAGTGAGTTCAACAATCTAGTCCATATCTTGCTTGTAGATCAGCTGACATCAGGAGGCCACGAAAACAAAATCCAAGAAACCTATACAGAAGCCGATGTATAATATAAGATACATCCACCAGGCAAAGAAAACCAAGTCAAGTGACCAAATATCACCCAGATAACTGCCAGAAATCTATAAAAATACAAAAAAATCTTCCACTTGCAAGTAGGGAAACCACCAGATGGCAACAGCACCAGAGGGGAGGAAGAACCAGGAAGCAACATGGTGCACGTACGGCAACTGCACGGCTGTAAAGTCAGCACATCAGAATACAAAAATAGCCAGCAGAAAGGTGGAATTCAAAAGATTTAATATAAAAAACACACAGCTAGGTAGAGGGTAGTAAGCCCATCTACCTGTCTCAAACCGGTTTCGGCTGTGATAGCCTTCTTCAGTGAGTTAATAAAAACACATAGTAACCATTCATATAGGTATACTTATATATATATATATAGTAACATAAAGACAGTTCATTGGTGCATTAGAATTGGTCATTAAGATGCAAGGGTTACCAGCACACACATTACAGGTGACTACCGTGACATAACACTTGACTTGGCAGTTGTCCAACTGCTTGACATAATGGGAAATTTACCCATCTACACCCAACCTTCTTCTAGGACACCCTAAGCATATTGTCTTTTACTCAATTAGTGATACCTTTGGCTAACATACTTACCTTAAACACATACCTCAAGATCCTCGGGGATGGGTTCCCTTAATCAGGCTCTGGCGGTACACCAAGGCTGCCACAGGTCACACCGTCACTCATAATTGCAGTTGCCATTCACATTCTGCAGCCTCTCTCACTCTGCTTATTGCCTGCAACAGCATCAGCTGCAGCCTGTAGCCCACACGTATGTGTATGTAATAGGTATATACGACAGACATCCTCTCTGTGCTGACGTAGTATCTCTCTGTAGCCCACACGTATGTGTATGTAATAGGTATATACGACAGACATCCTCTCTGTGCTGACGTAGTATCTCTCTGTAGCCCACACATATGTGTATGTAATAGGTATATACTGCAAACATCCTCTCTGTGCTGACGTAGTATCTCTCTGTAGCCCACACGTATGTGTATGTAATAGGTATATACGACAAACATCCTCTCTGTGCTGACGTAGTATCTCTCTGTAGCCCACACATACGTGTATGTAATAGGTATATACTACAGACATCCTCTCTGTGCTGACGTAGTATCTCTCTGTAGCCCACACATACGTGTATGTAATAGGTATATACTACAGACATCCTCTCTGTGCTGACATAGTATCTCTCTGTAGCCCACACATATGTGTATGTAATAGGTATATACTGCAAACATCCTCTCTGTGCTGACGTAGTATCTCTCTGTAGCCCACACGTATGTGTATGTAATAGGTATATACGACAAACATCCTCTCTGTGCTGACGTAGTATCTCTCTGTAGCCCACACATATGTGTATGTAATAGGTATATACTGCAAACATCCTCTCTGTGCTGACGTAGTATCTCTCTGTAGCCCACACGTATGTGTATGTAATAGGTATATACGACAAACATCCTCTCTGTGCTGACGTAGTATCTCTCTGTAGCCCACACATAAGTGTATGTAATAGGTATATACTACAGACATCCTCTCTATGCTGACGTAGTATCTCTCTGTAGCCCACACATACGTGTATGTAATAGGTATATATGACAAACATCCTCTCTGTGCTGACGTAGTATCTCTCTGTAGCCCACACATACGTGTATGTAATAGGTATATACTACAGACATCCTCTCTGTGCTGACGTAGTATCTCTCTGTAGCCCACACATACGTGTATGTAATAGGTATATACGACAAACATCCTCTCTGTGCTGACGTAGTATCTCTCTGTAGCCCACACATACGTGTATGTAATAGGTATATACTACAGACATCCTCTCTGTGCTGACGTAGTATCTCTCTGTAGCCCACACATATGTGTATGTAATAGGTATATACTACAGACATCCTCTCTGTGCTGACGTAGTATCTCTCTGTAGCCCACACATATGTGTATGTAATAGGTATATACGACAAACATCCTCTCTGTGCTGACGTAGTATCTCTCTGTAGCCCACACATACGTGTATGTAATAGGTATATACTACAGACATCCTCTCTGTGCTGATGTAGTATCTCTCTGTAGCCCACACATACGTGTATGTAATAGGTATATACGACAAACATCCTCTCTGTGCTGACGTAGTATCTCTCTGTAGCCCACACATATGTGTATGTAATAGGTATATACTACAGACATCCTCTCTGTGCTGACGTAGTATCTCTCTGTAGCCCACACATACGTGTATGTAATAGGTATATACGACAAACATCCTCTCTGTGCTGACGTAGTATCTCTCTGTAGCCCACACATACGTGTATGTAATAGGTATATATGACAAACATCCTCTCTGTGCTGACGTAATATCTCTATCCCAACATTTCGACCCCAGCATATGAGAAAGGAGATGGATTCTACATTGAGGCCTTATATCTCCTTTAGTAGTTGTATGGAATTGCCTGATTACACTGCAAATCAGCTATGTATGCTTCAATTAGTATTACTCAACCATAGACTGGTTCAGAGGCAATCACCTGCTAATGAGAGCCATATTAAGAAGGAAAACATCTAGCTAGATGAACCATTGTGTAGGAGACACATGTTTTCTCACTGATACCAATTTCAGAGCAGTATCTTTCAACAGAGGAGTACTGTACTCCATCCGATATGTAACCATTTTGTTTCCAAAATAATGTATATGTTAGAATAGACTCAGGGGGAATGGAGATTACATCATAAGTCTTTCTTAGAACTGTACTGATGACATGTCATTGATCCCCAGATGCATTTACACCTACACAGGAACTAGAGTACAGAAAGGGTATAATGCTTTGTGTTAAATAGGTGCACAGTTCCCCTTGATACTCCCCTTGATAGAAGTTGTAAGGGTACACTATTTGTTTGGCACTATTGTTTTTAGAGATTATAAGGGGGGGTTACTCCTATGGGGCACACTGCAATGGACTCCTGTGTTGGGTGTCTGATTATACATCAGTATCTGTCTTGGTATAAACAGGAATAGGTGACTATCATTACTATCCACATTGCTTCCACACCCTTTGCATGTTTGGCACACTGTTGAATATCAGATGTGAAATCAAGTATTGAATACTGATAGCCTTCCTATACTGATGTATCTCAACATACTGGGCTCCCACGTATGTGATCCTGACATGTGTTCTCACTTTGCTGTATTTCAGGAAATATGCATCCCTATCGTCGAACCCCTTTTACAGAGGTGGAAAATTATATCATCCTGGAGGCAACAACACCATCAAGTGCTACTGTCCAGGGGGAGACCAAACAGGCAAGAGCCCAGCATTGTGGGTTAACCTGGTCCACAGTGTGAATGCTACTGGTCACCAGAGCAGGACATATGAGCAAGTGTGGCACCATGCCACTGATATGATCCACACAGCATGCAGAAGAGCAGCAGATGTTGTCAGGGATCATGGTGTCACTGGTGGAGGGCCTGCTGCTGAACAACCACTGTCAGCCACTGAAGAATTCCTGGTGAACATAAGAACACAGGACAGCTCTCATGCAGCCATCACACCATATGTTGTGGATGTGGGTGCCACAGGCTCCACACCAGAGGAGCATCCACGTATGGTTAGTTGGATCATCACTGGAATACTGTAGCATTCAGTGTGTCAGGGTGTACATAGTTTCATGTGGGTGTCAGGTATTTTTTTTTGGCGTGGAGGGGTTAGCTGCAGTTTGAGTCTCATGCTATGATTATGACCAACATAGCAGTTAACATAGTAGCTACTGTAAGTGTGAAATATCTGAATCTCACCAAGAATGATACTGCAATACCAACAAAAAATAATTTGACTTCAACAGTTGGCTTAGTTTCTGCTGTCATTCCAAGGGGATGGGATGACATGGTTGACAGGCCTCAATGCTTTGCCAGAGATGGCCTCCACTTGTCACTACTGGGATTCAGGATTCTGGCCAAGGCTCTTGCCTCCCCTATTGTGCATTTTTTAGGCAATGTCCCGCAGACAAATCTTCCAACATAAAAGATCTGTCAAAAAGCAAATTGAAGGTAATGCTGCTTAACACTAGGAGCCTTAACCTGAAAATGCAATCACTGGAGGCTCTCCTAATACTGGAAGATGCTGACATCTGTGCAGTCACAAAAACTTGGTTCAATTCTGCAGAGAGCACCTCTGTCTTACCAGGCTATACCTCATTCAACACATTACGACCCCAAAATTTAGGTCAGGAAGACTAAGGGTGGTGGAGTTTCTATTTTCATTAAAGACAAGCACACCTCCAGACTGGTTTGCCAGCATGATGCACTAGAACTTCTACAGGTGCAATTGACAATTGGCAAGGCACCCATCTAAGTTATAGCCAGCTACAGACCCCCCTTGATGACTCAGGATGCCCACTCCTCCTACCTGGACTTACTTGAGTCCATCAGGGTACACGCTAACACCCTGATCATTGGTGACTTCAGCCACCCCACCATAAACTGGGTGAACTATTCCTGCTCTAATGCACTCACCCAGCGATTCCTTGACTTCATAAATTCTAGCACACTAGTCCAGCTTGTCTCATCCCCCAGAAGGGGAGATAGCATTCTAGACTTGGTTCTCACCAACATGGCTGACTGCTGCACCACCCCCATGGGAAGTTCTTCCCTGGTGAGATCAGACCATCGGTCTGTCTCATTCGAAGTGTCTATCCCATCCAATTCCCCCAGCTGTAACCAGGCAAAAAAACTTTTCAAAATCTGACTACAACCTTCTAAGGGAAGGTATCAGTAGCTTCACACCACTGTTCCCTCAAAGGATGCAGAGAAATATGCTGAACAGTATGGGAGTGCAGTATACAAGCACCTTTACAATTACATGGACTTAGCCATACCCAACAGAACTAAAACCTGCTCCTCAAGGAAATACACACCTATGTGGTGGACATCATCTATCAACAGGCTTTACAATAAAAAGAAGAAACTGTTGTCCAAGAGTAAAAAGGCACAAATTCCTAATTTTAAAAAACACCCCCTTAGCCTCAACAAGCAAATTAGATCACTAGTGAAACCCCCAAAGCCAATTATGAATCAAAACTAGCCTCTGAAACAAAGGCTAACCACAAAGCCTTTTTCAGTCATGTCAGAAACCTCCATGGCAAAATCCACGTTTGTTCTGAATTAGTTCTTCATGGTATGACTTACACTGATCCTGCTGATTTAGCCAACCTGCTAGCAGACAGGATCAGCTCAAACCTTACCCGCCCTATCCCCCCAAAGGCCAATTCAACATCCCCAATACTTGACCCACACCTCAGATCTCTGTAGATGAAGTGTTAAAGGCCTTATCCAAGGCAAAGAACACAGCTTCCATGGGATCTGATAGTATCCCAGCCTGTATTCTGCAACATCTCCTGCAAGAACTAGCCTCACCATTGAGCACCATATTCAACCATAGCCTAAGTACAGGCTTCTTCCAGCAGAGTGGAGAATTGCCATTGTCATCCCTTTGTACAAAGGTGGTGCCACTACTGACCCTGGAAACGATAGCTCCATTAGCTTGACAACTCTGATCTGTAAGGCCATGGTGCATAATATTATGGACCTCATAAACCAGGACATAGACAATCTCCAAGCACTTGACCCCACCAAGTTTGGATTCATCAAGGGAAGATCTTGCCTGTTGAACCTGATTGACTTTTTTGAGACTATCACCAAGGCACTGGATGAGGGAAAGTCAGTACATACAGCTTACCTTGACTTGGCCAAAGCCTTTGACACAATTCCCCACTTGGGCATCATCAAAAATCTAACAGAACTTGGCATAAGTCCCTATCTCATCAGGTGGGTGGCCAACTGGCTCACTGACAGGACCCACAAGGTCAAAATAGGTGTCACTACCTCTGACAGCAGACCTGTCACTAGTGGTGTCCCCCAGGGATCTGTCCTGGGACCCCTATTGTTTGGCATCTACTTCTCAGAGGTCCAGGCAAAGACAAAAGGCCTGTGGCTGACCAAGTTTGTGGATGACTGTAAATTGGGTGCTGTCATTGACTCTTCAAATGATGTTAACATACTTCAAGAGGGTTTCACAGCAACAAATGACTGGTGCCAAAGTCATGGCCTTAAGTTAAATTCAAAAAAATGTATTATCATACCATTTGGCAAAAACATGGCCCCCTACTGTTTAGCGGCAACCCGCTAAGCACACAACCTGTGGTGAGAGACCTGGGTACACAAGTTAACAACAATCTCACATTTGACCATCATGTAGCGACAGTGGTCAGAAAAGCCTTTTACTTTGTTCATCTCATAAGTAAAGGGATTGCATCCAGAAAAAAGGAGGTTATTACCTCTCTGTATTCCTCCCTTATTAGGCCAATAATTGAGTACAATGCCCTGTTTTTTATGTACCCCTCCAAACACCTGCACCAACTGGAAAGGCCACAGAAATACCTCACAAAGAGAATCCATGGCCTCAACACCTGTCCTATATGGACAGGCTCAAATCACTATCACTCTTACTCTGTATCATACAGATTGCTCAGAGGTGATCTGTGTCTTGCCTACAACACAATCTCAGACCCTGCTCTACTAGAGATGCTCCATATCCATAAGTCTAACTCCTCATGTAGTATCCAATCAAAAGGCATAAACCTAATATGTGACATTAACAAAACCTTCTGGAGAGACAGGTTTGTCTCTCAAAGGCTTCCCCATTTCTGGAATAGATTTTCCATTCAAGTCAAGAAAGTATGTTACTGACCCTCTTCAAGCGCAACGTTGATGAGTGGATGGGCAACCACAAATTTGTCCCAGGGGTTCAACCTGTGTCCCTCATTGACAGGGGTGACAGGTGCTGATTGAGGTTTCCCTTTTGGGGATAAACTCTTGGCTAGGCTTGTAAGGACCCCAGAGCCATTAGCCTAGTAATGTCCTATGATCCTATGATCCTATGTATTACCCTGTTATACTGTAACATGCGATGCTGTTTACATTACCTCTGCCTCAGACTTTTTCAGGATCATCAGGACTTGGATGAGGCCATGCTCCTGCTCCTGGTAAGCAAACACTGTTTTGTTAGAGATGCATATTTAGTGCAATGTATTCGCTAAAGTGTCATCCCAGGCCTGCTGGCTGGACTGATGCACTGTCTGCATGATTGCCAACTGTACAGATATTTTCTGACTGTGCACAGTTTACACTCATACTTATGCCTTGTAGGTGTGACCACACTGATAGATTCAACAGTATTGTCAGGACATTACAGATTGCCGTACATGTCAACTGTGCAGAGTTTTTCCAAATGTTAACAGTGTACATCATTTAGGTCTTGATCATGAGATTCTTGTTTAAAGATTTTTTGATTTGCAAGTAACTACAGATTTGGGTTAGACAATACTGCCCTCATGTCCGACTATATGAAGTTGGGTGTTAGACAAATCTGTAATTGTGATAGCAGTGTATAGAGCTTAACATATATTGCACCATAGTACTACAGACCATAGTACTGAAGGTATTAATGTACTGCTGTTTCCTTTTCCTCACAGGTTACCGGGGGGATTGGTCTCTGTCCCCTTCACAACCTGATGTCGGAGTCTCTTCATACTCTGATGATGATGGTGGCCAAAGTGAGGCACAGCTGGGGGTTGCAGGGGCTGAATCTGTCACAGAGGTTTACATCCCTCATATGCCTTCATTATCACCATACACAGTCAGTATGCCTACGCATACCTAGTCCCCTGTGGCCACAGATATTGGACGGTCAGAGGGTGGGGACATTGAACAGGGAAGTGCGGCTATTGTGGCTGCAGTGACTGTTGCCACTGGCCATAGCCAAATAGTTGTCAGGGTTCCACTTAGGTGGATTGATAGGGGTGCTCTTAGGAGGCCTGCTGTCCCTCCACTACCTGTTGCAGGTGTCTCATCATGTGTCACTCGGCTTATGTTTAGGGCCATCATGGAAGTGCAGGCATGTTCTGAAAGAAACTCCTGAAGAATGCTCAGGGTTATGGATGCAGCACAGTCTAACATCTGTGACTGTGTCCACCACATTGCTGATAACCTGGAATGGTTGACTGATGCAGTGGAAAGATGTTGGTCTGGTTGGAGCTGAGTGTCAGCCTCATGGACATAGGTCAGCAACTACATCTGCTGAGAGTCAATGTGGGCATGCACAGTCATAGTCCCATAGTGGCAGAACATCTACTGCTTCAGGGGGAGTGGTGTGCTATCCACACCAAGACATGGCAGGTCATGCACTCGTGGTCCTGGGTGTTTCTGTGGAGGGCATGTTCCCAGCAGACAGCAGTCACCCTCAGGTAGTAGCACAGCATCTGACCATGGGTGTGGAGGTGCCAGTGCAATTCCTGGCAGAGCCACTCCACATGTTCAGGGATGAAGATGATGAACTGTCAGCTCTACCATGCATGGCTCACAGCTGTCCAACATACAGACATGTAGGGGCAGCACTGAGCTTGGCTTTGTTCATGCACACGCTCTCACTGTCAAATTCAGGTCACCTACAGACACACGGACCATATTTCCATGCTCCATCTTGCCTGCTTCCCTTCATGCTTCACACACGCTTGCCAACCTATTGGGTCAGCCTAGGCCTCTTTCACCCCCACACAACACCCTGTGCAAGTGATGATACCTGTGCCACACCCCTATCATCTTTCTCATAGGTGCAGAGAAATACAGCTATTTGTCTGATGCACATGGTGACTATCTACATTAATATGAATTTATATCTTATATTGTACATTGCCATTTATAATGAGCTTAAAATCATAATGTGTGTACGTTACCATGGATGCTGCTGTAAAGGTTGTGTAGTCACACAATGAAAGGTGTCTCTTGGAAATTCAGTAAGCAGAATAAAAACTAGAATGAACAGCAGATGCAGGGTGATATCCAATGAGACGGAGCCTGAATAATGGAAAAATTCTTTACTCAATCCAATGATCAAAATGAAGTACAAATACACATAAAGTCACAGTTTAAAAATGATAAAACAACAAGTTAAGCGCTTTCGTCAATACTCAGACTTCTTCAGAACAGTGAATTGCTGGCTGATAACTCCTTAAATACACACCCAGTCAATTAGTAAAATATTACCCCACATCATTTCCTTTCAATTAAGAAACATCACAGGAAGTGTAAGGTAGTAGTGAATACTCCCCCTGTTTGCAAGTACACAAAAAGTCAGCTAACCAAATGTTGAATCAATAGTGTCACATGTAAAGAATGTTATAAGGCAAAAAATACCAATAACAATATAAATAAATCATAACATAAATAACTGTTTAAGTTTCAAAAGTGGTGCTATAGAAATTCTATCATTAAGACCTGGAGGGGAGTATGCATTCAGTCTGATCTGCCACTTTAACTCAATGTACTCCAAATATTCCTCAACAGGTCCACCCCTTTGTCCCAAATCAACTTGTTCAAGAATAAAAAAACTAAAACTGTGATTACTTTGGTCATTAATATGCCTAAATAAAGCATTCTTCATATTTTTCTGCTTGATGTCATATAAATGTTGGTAGACTCTAAGTCTAAAAGCATTTTTTGTTTTCCTCACATAATAACCTTGGCAGTTTTTACATACTGCAATATAAACAACCCCCTTAGTATAGCAAAACATTTTCTTTTTATTAGTAATGGATCCAAAATTCTTAAGATTAAATTTGTCTGTATCCATCATGAAAGGGCACTGGGGACATCTACCACATTTATACGTGCCACCTCTAATGAGATTAGGTTTGCCTTTTTCAAGTAGTCCTTTTATTGATGTACTCTTTTTATAAACTATAGTGGGTCTCTTACCTATCTTGTCCAAGATCCCAATGTCATTATCAAAAACCTTTCAATATTTATGTATTATGTATTTGATTTCTTCAAAATCTGCAGAATATGTGAGTGTCAATGCATGTGTAATGGAAATGTTTACGATTCACTTTCAGGATTCTGTAGGCACACCCCTGCCTACACATATACAATCAAACCATCAACATCAGAGCACAGGAATGAATTCCAGCCCAGAAGAAAAATGTCATCAGAAAGGTAAAACACTAGGTTCATGGCTTTATATGTGTTTAATAGCCTAATAAACACAAGTGATTCTTGAAGCCGTGCCTTGTATCCCTAAACTCTGACAAGGTCTGATACCCTGGATAAGTGTAAGCAGGGTTTTTGGAGCTGAAACATCTACAGGCTAGGGTGTGGGAGATGAACCATCTCCAGTTTCCCTGTGTCCATTAGAGACATTGGTCCTAAACCAGGTGTGATTGTCCTGATCCTCATCCAATTGTGTAATTTTCACATGATTTTCATTAGGGCGGAAGTCTGCTTCACACGGATGGGGAGCCTGTTCCATATAGGGTGTACTCTATGGGTTATATACCTGTCTCTCCAGCATGTACCATTTATACCACAGGCAAGGTGTAGGTCTGCAGAACAGGTAATGCTGCTGCTAGTTGTTTCGTGGATATGCAGGAGGTCCACAGTGGGGTCTGACACCACCATGTATAGCAGCCATACACCTCACCTACAAAAAATATAGGAGACAGAATACATGGACATGGACTTGAGGTCTGCATAGGACAAGTTATGCACACCATGTAGTGGTTTACAGGGAACCTCTGTTGATGTTACAGTTGTTGGATATGCCTGATTGGTTACATGCCAAAGGTGGAATTGCACTCAGTGACAGGTCTGAATGCCAATTACAGTGGAACAATGGTTTCCTTGGATTTACCTGTCATACCTTTGTTTACAGGTTGTGCAACATGGAATGATTTCCCCAATATTACAGAAATGTTACAATCAAAGGCGAGATCACTATCAATGTGTCCAAAAGTCTGTGACTACTTGGTCAACTGTTGGGGGTGTGCTGTCAATATGATAATTACCATGGGTGGATGACTCCCCAAAGGATATTATTGTGTAACTCTTAGCATTTGCTCAGTCCATGGCTCTGACAGCAACTGTATGTCAGCCCCTCCTGGATAACATTTGTGTCAGTGTAGGATTCAATGGCATCTCCTAATTTACAACCATCAGCAAATTTAGTCAGACACAGACCACTGACAGTGTCCATGCCTGCAGAGAATAAGGCCTAATAACAGGATTACGGTTCATGCAAGTGCCACATGCCTGGCAAAGCAGAGTACTCAATCTACCATGTTATCCCACACTGTCAGGTACTGTTTTACCTTAGAATGACACCATGAGGGTCAGAACATGTTACATAACAGCCTCTGTCAGGCCAGCACCTAGCCATGGCCTATTGTGATGTACACACAAGCAATAACCTATTGATAATGGCATTACTACTGACTGTTAGGGAGATGTGGACAGCATCCTAATCCCTCGTCTCCTAGCCTACACAAACACAACATGTGAGGGGTGCAACTATATTAGAAACCTTGAATCCATGCTCTCTCACACAGCAGTCAGTGTATATAACAATGAGCTGGTTGCCAACATGCAGACCTCACCTCCTACTTCACCCAAACCCACATCACACATACCTACATATGCAGAGGTCCTTAACAGAAACATAGCTACACACCTGACACGTCCCAAACACAAAAGCTGCACCTGATACTACAGTACACATAACAGCTCATGCAGCACTGCCTCACCACTCAACCCCCTAAGGCAAAAAACAAATCAAGCATATTAGTCATAGGTGATTACATCATGAAACACATTAATGCCCCTCTCACCAGGCTACATAAGGGAAAGGTCATGGCCAGTTGTCTGTGAGGTGCCCTGATATGCCATATCACACATACACTCAAGTCTGATAACAGCAGGTACTGCTATGACTATGTCATAATTCCTGTTTGTGTGTATGACTTCTCACGTACCTCTCTGGACTATATGAATACAGATATGTCTGAGCTCTTGGACTATGTGCCTCAGGCAGGTATGCCCTTGGCCTTCAGCTTCATTTTACCTTCACCTGGGATGATGCCTCAATACAAAAAGAAAATGATTGACTTCCATAATTAGCTTTGCATCTGGTGTCATTCTAAGGGGATCCACTATCTGTCAGCCTGGGATGACATGCTCAACAGACTTCGATGCTTTGCCAGAGATGATCTTCATCTCTTACTCCTGGGATTTTGGCTACTCACCAAGGCTCTTGCCACCCCCACAGTGCCCTTTTTAAGTGGTGCCCCAAGGACAAAATGTGCAATGTAAAAAGCCCATCTACAAACAACCTCAAGGTTATAAATGCTAGGAGTGTCAACACAAAATTACATTCACTTGAAGCTGTCCTCACCTTAGAAGACACAGACCTTTGTGCAGTCACAGACATCTGCTTCAAGGCTGTGAAGTGCAATGCAGCCATACCAGGCTACAACTCCTTCCACACATGCAGACCTCAAACTGAAGGCATGCAAACTGATGGAGGCAGTGTATAAATATTCATTAAGAATACATGCACACTCAGATTGTTTACACAGTATGATTCCCTGGAGACACTTCAGGTTCTATTGACTGTTTCTAGGTCACCTATTCAAGTAATCGCAAGCTACAGGAGCCCCTCCATGAAGCAGGGCACCCCCTCTGCTTATTTCTATCTACTTGAGTCTATCAAGCTACATCCAGACACCATGGTTTTGGGTAACTTTAACTACCTACCGACTGGGTATATTACACATGCTCAAACTCACTTGCACAAAGGTTTTTTCCCAACTTCATTAACTACAATGCCTGGAACAGCTAGTTAACACCCCCACAAGGGAAGCTTACATACTGGATGGAGTGTTTACCAATATGGGGGACCACTGTAGCACCTCCACTGTGTAGCCCTCCCTGGTGATATCTGTCAAATAATCAGTCTCATTCAAAGCAAGTATCACACCTGACACCCCCCTTGCCGAAAATAAAGTAATAAATGTCACCAACGCAGATTATAACCTCTTATGGAATGGTATAAATAGCTTTACTGCACCTCCTCCCTAAGATGGAACTGGCAACTAGGCTGAGCTCTACACAAATGCTTTATACAAACACTGGTATAACTACATTGAATTGGCTGTACCTGATAGGTGTAAAAGAACCTTCTAATGGAAGAACAAACCTGCCTGGTGTACGACTGCCATTCAGAGGCTTTACAATAGGAGGAAGACATTGCTGTCTAAGAGTAGGAGGTAAGGTGTCCCTTAAAATGGAAGAACTCCCTCTTCAGCATAAACAAGCAAATACATTTGTTGTGAAGTCTTCCAAATCAGAGTGTGGGTCCACATTAGCCTTCTCCACAAAAGACAAATACAAGGCATTCTACAGTTACATCTATAACCTAACAGGAAAGGCCCAGATTTGTGCCAAACTCATATTTAATGACACCACATATACTGGGGGCTGTAGATATAGCTAATCTTTTGGCCAACAAGTTCTGCAAAAACTTCACTCCCCTGTCCCCACCACATGTCCACCATGATATCCCTACCACCTGTCCCCTACCTTGTATCTCTAAAGGGCAGGTCATATGTGCTCTTCATAAGTACAAAAACACAGCATCTATGGAACCTGCTAATATCCCAGGATGCATCCTACATGGGCTCCAGCATGGATTAGTAACACCCTTGAGAACTCTTTTGAGTCATAGTGTAACCACCGGCTTCTTCCCAGCTGTCTGGAAAACAGCCATTATTAATCCATTGCACAGAGGTAGTATAACCACTGACCACAGAAACTATATACTATTAGCCTGATTAGCCATATCTGCAAGGCATTGGAGCAGATTATCATGGACATTATCAACAAAGATGTAGGTAATCTCCAATCAGATGACCCTACACAGTTTGGATTTGTCAAAGTGAAATCATGCCTGTTAAACCTGGTGGAATTATTTGAGACAGTCACCAAGGACTTGGCTGATGGGAAATCTGTGCATACAGCCTACCTGCAATTAGACAAGGCATTCTACAGTATCCCCCACTCAGGCATCATTGACAAAATCACCCAACTAGGCTTCAATCCCTATGTCGTTAGAGGGGTTATTAATTTGGTCACTGATATAAGTCATATAATCAAATTAGGGGACTCCACCTCTAATAGCAGAGCTGTAACAAGTGGTGTCCCACAGAGTTTGTTCCTGGTTTCTCAATTGTTTGGAATCCATTTCTCCAAAGTACAAGCACAAAGTAAATTTATTTGGCTGACAGTGTTTGCTGATGCCTGCATCCTGTGAGTGGTCATAGCATCTCCACATTGTGTCAACGTCCTACATGAGGGTCTTACATGAACAGATGATTGTTGCCAAACTCATGGCTTTAAACTCAATGCAAGTATATGTTGTATCATTCATTCTGGTAACACCAAGGTTCCTGCTGTGTACCACAACAATAGCAATACCTTAAGTACATACTCAGGGGTGAGAGATCTGGTCACACATGTTGACAGCTACCTTAGCTTAGATCAGCATGTCTACACAGTGGTGAGAAGGGCATTCTATCTTGCTCATGTCATACGTGAAGGCATTGTTTCAAGAAAAAGAAGTTATAACCTCCGTGTACTCTTCCCTCATCAGGCCAATATCTGAGTGCAGGACCCCTTTTGGTATGTACCTCTCCAAACACCTGTGGCAATTGCAGAGACCTAAGGTTCCTTATAAGGGAAATTCAAGTCTTCTGCATCTGTTCTATGTGGATTGCCAGAAATCTCCATCAATTTAATGTGTGTTATACCGACTACTCAGAGGTGATCTCTGCCTTGCATACAAGGCAATATCTGACCCTGCTTTATTGGAAATGCTGCACATCTGTAAGTGAAATGGTACACAGGTTACTTGCATTTAAGAACTTAACCTGGTATGTGACATTAATAAAACCTGCTGGAGGGAGAGAATTGTCTAGCAGAGTTTAACACATCTTTGGACCAGACGTCTACTTCATGTCAAACAGCGGACCTCATTGGTCATTTTCAGATGCAATCTGTATGATTGGATTGGTGACCCTAATTACACCACAGGGGTTGCATCTGTGTACCTCCTGGACAAGTATTGATTGTGATAATAAATGTAAAAAGTTGGCTAGGATTATAAGGGCCCTAGTGCCATTAGCCTAGTAAATTCCAATGATAGGCTGATACAAAACACTGACTAACATCCACAAACACCATCTTGGCTGTAGTGAGAACATTACCACTACTTATTTATGTGTACAAATCACTGGATAGCACACACACCAAATCAGCTGGAGTGAGATTAAAACCCCTACCTACCTAATCTTACACACTACACTTCACAGTACTTTTAACACACACCACAGCTTAAATCTGACATTAACATGGCTTTAGGTACTCTTACCGTAGATGAAATCAGCAGGCCTTGCAGAGGACAAGAGTGTGAAGGCCTGCATCAAGTGCAAAGGCCAAAAAGTGCAGAACCATTGCAATTTGGTAGAGTATGGGACTCACACTTGTTTTGTGGGAGATGCACATGCACACACAAATACACCAAGTGGGTTAGAGGGAGATTAGAACCCCTACCTATTTAGTCTTAAACACTACAGATTACAGTACTTATGACACACATCACGGCTTAAGTTGTACACTGGTATGGCTTTAGGTGCTCTTATGGTAGATGATATCAGCAGGCCTTGCAGAGGACAAGAGTTATGAGACTTGCATCAACTGCAAAAGTCAAAAAGTACTTAAGCATTGCAATTTGGGATTCACACTTGTTTTGTGGGGAGGTGCACATACAAACACATCAAGTGGGCTAGAGTGAGATTAGAACCATTACCTCTCTAGTCTTACACACTAAATATCACACATGCCACAGGTGAAGTCTGCTTTGTAAATGTCTGTAGGTGAAGTTATCTTAGAGAACATAAAAAAGGCCTGTGCTTAACAGGTTGGGAGGCCTGCACAGTTACATTGCTTCCTACTGTCATCTGCAACTAGTAGTCTAACAGTCAGAAAACTGTATTGTAGCCTAGCTATGTGACAACAGTACCCATATTGGGCATATGTGTCTGTTTGCATTTGGATGGGAAAGCCTGTGTCAAAACTAAATTTACCTTATCAATGAGTGAACACACAACATAATACATTACACTAACTGTTCAGGTGTTGTGTGTTTGTTAAAATAAAGCAGACACAGAGGGCTGTAGAGAATGCAGATGGTGTTGCTGGCATAGAAACACACATATGGCTTCACAATATATATACATATTCATATACCATGCCATACATTTCAAGGGTTCCACATGCTCTCTTAGAGAGATGTGGTATGACTCACCACTGTTCAAATGTTTGCAACTATACAGGTTTGACTCAAAATTATGTGTGTTTCACGCTAAATTGTGGTTTGTTGTCAAACGTGGTATCATTTACACATGACATGGGAGAAGACTGCCAGAAATGTGAACTTCAGATATCCCAATAGTCCTACGATTGCAGTATATGTTTAGTCTAGGCACTTCCACATTTTTGTAAGTACATTATCAAATGCTGAGCCCTTCCTTTTGGTCGATGTCTAACATTATAAGTGTCATACTGCAGCTTTACTCTCCATGATCTGGGTATATAGAACAATACAGACATACACATACATGTATATACATAATATATAGATATAGATATATGTATATAACTATAAACTATATAAATATATGTATATATTCTTCTAAATAAAATTGTGTGAGGAACAATGGATTTGCACTTTGCTTAACTAAATGTGTGAGGAACAATGGATTTGCACTCTACTTAACTAAGTGTGTGCACATGCGCAGTGGCATTTTGACTTGTTTATGCATTGCTAAGCAATGCACAAATGGGAGGTGCACTGCTTACATCAAGAGACTTACTGTTGCATAAACTGACTCCAGCCCACACCAGGATTATGATATGATTAGGAAAACTCCAAGTTGGATCTACCTATATACTCATTTCCTTACATGTATCTACAGTTTCAATCACTGTGTGGTGTATTTAATATTCACCTTTATATTTCTGTCATCCAAATGTCATATGCTTACTTTTTGATGTATTTGACTGCATATTAAGCTCCTGCAGCCTAGTTATTGTGCAGACATGCCCCATCTGTTACACATTTAATCAATATACCCAATTTCAAGTCATCTGTATATAGGCTGTAGAACAAGTCAGATGAAAAAGATAGGTCTACAGACAAATCTAAACAAGTTTGGGCCTAGAACAGAGCCCTGTGGGACACCCTGACTGTAACCAAAAATATCACTTGTCCAGTTGCTGTATGATACTTGTCAAGTTCTATAGACAGAAGGGAAGACAGTGGAACAGGTAAACAGCTTCAAGTATCTGGGAGCGGTGGTTGAGGAAAAGGGTAGTCTGAATGAAGAGGTCAAAGCTAGAATCAGAGGGGCTGCAGCCAACTGGCATAGAGTATCAGGTGTACTCTATGACAGAAGAATGCCAAAGAAGCTAAAAAGCAAGGTGTACAAGACAGTGGTGCGACCAGTACTACTGTATGGTACCGAAACCTGGGCAGTAAAGGCAGAACAGTTGAAGAAGCTAGAGGTGATGGAAATTAAGTGCCTGAGAAAGGTGGTAGGATGCACACTGTGGGACAGACAAAGAAATGAGGACATAAGAGCAGAAGCCAAAGTAGCTCCAATTGCAGAAAAGATCAAAGAAAACAGATTATGGTGGTTTGGGCACATGTGT